>NC_079501.1:81939978-82097478 GCF_030052815.1 Hevea brasiliensis
AAGAATATCGGAAAGGAACCCGTGGAAACGAGTCGAGGCTAAGGGACGACTCGCTTGAGGTTTGTGCACAATAAACCCTATTTAAGCATTTTATTCTTGAAAAATTGATTTAGTACGCAATATGAATTTAAGAACTTTGTGTTGCCATCTTGTGATTAAATTGTAACTTGGAAATTGATTTGATCTTTGTATGCAAAATTTGAATAAAGTGTTTGAAATGGATTTTTGATTCACACTTAGCATGACAGTTACTTATTAATCCTCCTCCATTTATGGGGTTGAGATCGATTATTTTCCTCCCTCTCTGGGTTGCCAGTTGAGGTTGTAGATCGGATGAGTACTCATTAGCTAGCTAGCCACCTCCCTCATTGATTTCAATTAATGGGGTTGTAGATTGCTTTGTCGTGGTGTATAACACGGCATTGATCGGAAATTTTGTGTCATGGCTTAAGTTGTGTATGACTTTGGCGACACTGTGTTATGAAATTGTTTGACTAAACTGTGTTTAATAGATTCTTTGACAAAATGGTGTTATTATGAATTTTGATAATTGTTGAAATGTGTTTGAGAAACATTTGAATTATGTTTGGCAATGAATGATTTATTTATTACATTTTAAATTTTTATTGTGCACCACTGAGTATTTTTATACTCAGCGATAGCTTACTTTGCTGTCGCAGATAAGAGCAAGGAGAAAGCAGCATAGTGAGTTGCTACTGAGTTGAAAATCATATCAAGCTTTTGTACGGGTATTATTTTATACCCTTGTAGATAATTTTTGATGTAAATATGGAAATGTTGTATGTATCAATATAAAGTCGAGCAGTTGTAAATAAATTGTAATAATATTATTTTGGATTTTCTTTTGTAAATTTAATATTTGTACATATGGATTTTCTGCTTTATGCTTTGTGAATGGAAATATTATATATTTTGAGATGAGAAATCTTGTTCTGTATTGTGAAATTATTTTGAAGTGTATTGAATTGAGATGATTGAGTTATTGAAGGTTGGGAGTTGTAAAATATTTTTGGAAGTGCTTTTTACAGGTTTTTGAAGAACTGGTTTCTCAAAATACAGAGGGAACTCTGTCAAAATTTTTATAAAATTTGCGGCAAAATTTGAATGGACAAAAATTTTTACTAGTATTTAAACTTGGAATAAATCGTTTTTAATTTTTACCAAAATGCTCACCACTTCCAAAATGTAAGAAAATGGTTTTAAAATCCCTTGTAGGGTACTTAATGAGTTATCAGTAGGTGAAGTTCGGTAGTTCATTAAGTATCCTACGGGATCATGTTATGCCTTACAGAGGGATAAGGTGTGACATGTTTTAGTGGTATAAGAGCATGATTTTTTTAATAAATTTTGATTATGTGTATGAACATTTTATTGATAAGTACAACTGCTCAAGTGTCTTTAATTGATACATATGACATATTTACATAATGAATATGCACTAACGGAGGTCAACCTCCTTGTGTTTGATCTCAGGAAGTAGAAAATTGTGAAAAACGAAATGGAAGGAGGAGATCATTTCGAAGAACAATCTGTTGGGGCTGAGGTTCAAGGGGAAGCCCCAGCACTTCAGAATGTGAGTGGGTCAGCCACTCCAGCTCCTGCTCCAGCACCGCAATTTCCTGCTCAATTTATGCAGCAGATGGCTGCCTTCTTTCAGCAAATAGCGGGTAATGTGCCACCCCAAGCTCAGATGCCAATACCTGTAGCCCAACCACAACCCTCAGCTCGGTAGTATGAAAAATTGATGAAATTTGGGGCCACTGAGTTTAAAGGCACTGTGGATCCACTGGAGGCAGAACAGTGGTTGGAAAGAATGGAACGAGTTTTCAGGAAGCTACAGTGTACAGAGGAATTGAAGTTTGAGTATTCTGCTTCCTTGTTGCAAGGGGATGCGTTTGAATGGTGGAAGACCATCCCCACGGCTGGTTGAGCCACAGTCCGACATGGGACAGACTTTTGAGGAGTTCAGAAATGGGTTCCCGATGCATATGTGGACATGAAGTTGCAAGAATTCTTGAGTTTGAAACAAGGGAACCGAACTGTAGCAGAATATGAGAGAGATTTCTCAAGGCTAAGCCACTATGCTGGAAGCTTAGTCTCCACCCCCAGAGACAGATGCAAGAGGTTTGAGTCCGAGCTAAAGCAGAGTTTGAGAATGCAAGTTGTGGGTTTCACACATCAGAATTTTGCTGAATTGATCTCACAAGCATTGGAATTAGAAAGGATATAATCCGAAGGGACAGTGAAGAAAGGTTCACAAGAGAAAGAGAAGGCTGAAAAGACTACTGGACAAGTGTCTGAAAGTGGTTCTGGCAAGAGGAAACAGTTTGGGGGATCTAGCTCCCGTAGAGGCAGAGGCAGATTTTCTGGCCAAAGACCACCTCGGTCTGGTCAGCCGACCCAACAAGCTTCTCGAGGATCTCTATCAGTTCGGCAGTGTGAAACTTGTGGTAGAACTCATGGCCCGGGTTTGTTACAGAGCTACTGGTGCGTGTTTTAACTGTGGAGGGAGCGGACATTTCGCTAAGGATTGCACTAGTCCGCGCCGATCTGGGTCCTTCACTACATCTGAAGGATCAGCCCAAATCTCTGCACCTAGAGGGTCACGATCACCGCTAGAGGCGAGAGGCAGGTAGGGGTCTGGTAACACCACGGAAGTCAAAGCACTATTAACGGCCAACATCGATGGCGCACGGTCAGAGTGTATACCATGCGCCAGAGGGAGGAAGCTGAAACATCAGATGTTGTAGCTGGTATTTTCTCCATCCTTGACCAAGATGTGTATGTGTTATTTGATCCTGGCTCCACACATTCGTATGTTAGTGCTAGTGTGATGTGTCCTACTGCTATTTAGTGTGTACCAATGGGCTATGATGTGCTAGTAACTAGTCCATTAGGCCAGGAGGTCAGGGTAAATAGGCTATATAGAGACTGTCCTTTGGTGATCCAAGGACATACTTTTCTGTCTGACTTAATTGAAATGCCCTTCAGAGATTATGACATTATCTTGGGCATGGATTGGTTAGCCAGGCATCATGCTATGATTGACTGTAGATTGAAGACAGTCACTTTTGGTCTCCCTCAGTATGGTGATGTAGTAATACATGGGGAGAGACAGTTATTGCCTTCAAATATCATTTCAGATGTACTGGCCAGAAAAATGATTGGAAAAGGGTGTGAGGCATACTTAGCACATGTGATAGACACCCAAGTGGGGAGTCCAGCACTGAAGGACATTCCTACTGTATGTGACTTTCCGGATGTGTTTCCTGATGAATTGCCAAGATTACCTCCAGAAAGAGAAGTGCAGTTTGAAATTGATGTTATGCCTGGTGTGGATCCAATCTCCATAACACCATACAGAATGGCACCTGCAGAACTAAAAGAATTGAAAGTGCAGTTGCAAGAGCTGCTTGATAAGGGCTTCATTCGCCCTAGTGTGTCACCTTGGGGAGCGTCGGTGTTATTTGTAAAGAAGAAGGATGGCACTCTCCGGTTATGTATTGACTATCGGCAGTTGAATAAGGTGACAATAAAGAATAGATACCCATTGCCCCGTATTGATGATTTGTTTGATCAGTTGAGTGCGGTATGTTCTCCAAAATTGACCTGAGATCAGGTTATTATCAGCTGAAAGTTCAAGAGCAGAGTATTTCAAAAACTGCCTTCAGAACCCGCTATGGTCATTATGAGTTCTTGGTTATGCCATTCGGGTTAACTAATGCTCCAGCTGCTTTTATGGATCTGATGAACACTATTTTCAGACCATACCTCGACCAGTTTGTTGTGGTATTTATCGATGATATATTGGTCTATTCGAGGAATGCAGAAGAGCATGATAGACATCTGCGGATTGTACTGCAGACTTTGAGGGAGAAACAGCTATATGCCAAATTGTCGAAATGTGAATTTTGGCTGAAGGAGATATCCTTTTTGGGGCACATAGTATCAGCAGAGGGTATTAAGGTAGATCCTAGCAAGATTGAAGCTGTCCTTAATTGGAAGCCACCCAGAAATGTCACAGAGATTCGCAGTTTTCTGGGATTAGCTGGATACTACCATCGATTTGTGAAGGGATTCTCCATGTTGGCATCTCCATTGACCAAGCTACTTAGAAAAGATGTAAAATTCCAGTGGACGGATAAATGCCAACAGAGTTTTGATGAATTGAAAAGATGTTTGATAGAGGCTCCAGTCCTGACTTTACCCACACCGGGTAAAGAATATACGATTCTGACGATGCTTCTCATAATGGGTTAGGTTGTGTGTTGATGCAAGATCGAAATGTCATTGCCTATGCATCACGCCAGCTGAAACCGCATGAGAGGAATTATCCAATACATGATTTGGAGCTTGCAGCAATTGTGTTTGCTCTTAAGATCTGGAGACATTATTTGTATGGGGAGAAGTGTTACATCTACACAGATCATAAGAGTTTGAAGTATTTGGGCACCCAAAAAGAGTTGAATTTGAGACAGAAGAGATGGTTAGAGTTGATAAAAGACTATGATTGTCTGATAGACTATCAGCCAGGGAAAGCTAATGTTGTGGCTGACGCCCTAAGTCGCAAGACTATGGCAAGTCTACAGGTTACTCCTTTGTTTTTGGTGCATGAGTTGAGATCATTACATGCCAGTTTAGAGATTAATGATGAGGGACAGACAGCAATTGCATGGCATGTACAGCCAGTGTTAATTGATCAGATCAGAATGGCTGCTCAGAATGATGAAAAGTATCAGAAGCTATTGGAAGAAGTCAGACAGGGCAAGAAACCAGAGTTCTCAATCAGAGATGATGGTTTACTGCTACACCAAGGCAGAATGTGTGTTCCTAATGATGTTGATTTGAGGCAGATCATTTTGAAGGAAGCACATGAGTCTCCTTTTGCCATGCACCCTGGTGGTACAAAAATGTATAGGGGGCTAAAGGAGCATTACTGGTGGATGGGTAAGAAAAGAGATGTGGCAGAGTTTGTATCCAAATGCCTAACTTGTCAGCAAGTAAAGGCAGAGCATCAAGTACCCACTGGATTGTTACATCCACTACCAGTGCCGGAATGGAAATGGGAAAGAATAACAATGGATTTTGTAATGGGACTTCCGCGGACACAGAAGAGTCATGATGCAGTATGGGTCATTGTCGACAGACTGACTAAGTCTGCTCATTTTCCGCGATCCGAATGGACTACGATTTGGACAGTTGGCAAGGTTGTACATTGATGAGATTGTGAGACCGCATGGAGTGCGGTATCCATTGTATCGACAGATCCTAGGTTCACTTCTAGATTAGGGTAGTCTTGAGAGAGCCCTAGGAACTAGATTGAACTTCAAGATGCGACATTCCACCCACGACGGATGGCGATCGAGAGAGTAATTCAGATCTTGGAGGACATGCTACGGGCTTGTGTGATTGAGTTTGAGGGTAGTTGGGATACACACTTGCCTTTGATTGAGTTTGCTTACAACAACAGCTACCAATCAAGCATTGGGATGCCTCCATATGAAGCTTTGTATGGCAGAAAATGTAGAACCCCATTGTGTTGGGATGACGTGGGTGAAAGAAAAATGATTGGACCCGAAATTGTTCAACAGACTGAAGAGAAAATCAGGGTGATCAGAGATCGACTTAAAGCTGCATCAGACCGTCAGAAGTCCTATATTGATTTGAAAAGAAGGGATATTCAGTATGCAGTGGGTGAGAAAGTTTTCCTCAAGGTTTCTCCTTGGAAGAGGATTATGAGATTCGGCAGGAAGGGGAAACTAAGTCCTCGTTTTATCGGGCCATATGAGGTATTGGAAAGAGTGGGTCCTTTGGCATATCGTTTGGCACTACCTCCAGAGTTAGAGAAGATACATAACGTCTTCCATGTGTCCATGTTAAGGAGGTATCGATCAGACCCATCTCATGTACTACCAGTAGAAGAAATAGAAGTGAATCCAGACCTCACATATGAAGAAGAACCCATAAAGATTCTGGCTTATGAGGTGAAGCAGCTACGGAATAAGCAGATACCATTGGTAAAAGTGCTGTGGAACCATCATTCGGGCCAAGAGGCTACTTGGGAACGAGAAGAGGACATGAGGATACAACACCCACAGCTGTTCAGAGATTGATACCAGGTAAAAATTTCGAGACGAAATTTATTTAAGGGGAGGAGAATTGTAACACCCCCGCAGCATAGCCTGGTATATTTCACTGTTCCGGTGACCGATGTCGGTCCGGAAAATTAAGGGGATTAGGACCACACTTAAGACAACTAGAGAAGCCATAAACACAAATAATTAGTAATGTTTAATTAGTTAACTATAAATAAGAAAAACAGAAACATAAGAGGTTAAACGAGCCGAGAGTCACAGCGATCAGTGACCTCCTCGAACGCATCACAAGTCGTTTTAAACTCAAATTTCGAACCGTAAAAAGTGACGCTGCGGTCCTTAGGACCCTTATGAACACAGTGGAAAATAGAAAATCATGAAAAACAACTGTTAAGCCAGTCAAATAATTAGGTCAGAGAGCCGGAAAAAATATGGAATTATTTGCAAACCGGGATGAACCGGCGAGGGGCAATTTGGTCAATTGACCCCGAGAGCTGACTCCTGACCTAACTGTCAAATAAAATTGGAGAAAAGAAAATTTTAGAATCGAGAATTAAATTAAAGAACTAATAAAAAAAATAAATAGAAAAAAAAAAGAAAAAAAAAGAAAGAAGATGGAAAAGTCAAAGTGATGACATCATGTATGATGTCATAAAGGCTTAATTGATTTATTTTATTAATTTGGGGATTTTTGGTCTTCAAAAAGGGGATCAGATTAAAGAAAAGAAAAGAAAAGAAAAATAATAAAACACAAATCTTCTTCTTCCAAAACGTCACTCTCTCCCTCACTCTCTCCCTCTCCACAAACTCCATTAAAGCTCAATTTTGAGCTTGAAAATCATAAGATTTCACCATAGAAAAATTAGCCACCATAGTTAAAGCTTATCTAGGCAACTTGAGAAGAGGATTGAGCAAGAAAGAAAGAAGGAAAATTTGAAGGAAAGGAGGAAGAAAATTGCTACACAAAGGTTAGTATGCTAAACTCTTTATTTATCCATTTAAATGCATATGTAATGGTTGAAAGTGAGCTTAGAACTTGATTAAATGAAAGAAACATGTGAGAATGACCATTGCTGAAATTTGCCCTGGTTGAAGGGAGTATGAATTGCATGAATTTAATGGGTTTGAATGAGTTTAGAAACCTTCCTTAGTTGAATGATTAGCATTAAAACCATTAAGTGTGATTAATTGCACAATTTGAGTGAATTAGGGTTTGAATGTTAGGATTTGTGAACCAAATTTTGGAGAAATACATAAATGATGACTTTGGTCTATTGTGAGATGAAAAATGGTCAATAATGACCAAAAGAAGTGTGTGGGAATTGTTGGAATGAGAATCAAATTCGGAGGTCAAATGGTCATGTTGCTGGCAGCATGACCAAACCCACTTTGAATGACCAAAACTCAAATTTTACAAGACTAATTGATATGCCACCAATTGGGGTGAAAATAGAAATAAAATAGCACAATTTTCATTAAGGAACCATGACCAAAAACTGACCAAAACTTGGTGAAACAATTGACCAAAGTGAAATGAGAGCAGGCTGCCACTGCACTAAACTGACCAAATGAACAGTAACTGTTCATTTGGTCATAACTCGAGCTAGACAGGTCAAATTGACCTAAAATTTTACCAGAAATTAGATGAGATATAGACCTAAAACTTTCATGAAGAACACCACCCCAAATTATGCCATTAACCCATTCAAATTATTGAGCAAAGTTAAGTTACCAAACCTGTAACTCTGCAGATTTTCAATTGAGCAGTAATGTTTGGATGGCTATAACTCTCTCTAGGAAACTCGGATTTAGGCGATTCTTAAACCGATGGAAACCTAATATATAGTAGAACATTTCATATGAAGAAAGTTAGACCAAATTATGAACTTAACTTAATCAAATTACTGACCAAAGTTGGATCAAAATCTGCCAGAACCCAAAATACCAGTATGAACAGTGCACGTGAACAGTAAAATTATTTTGGCCATAACTTGAGCTACAAAACTCCGATTGAGGTGATCCAAAAATGAGAATACACTTAAGACAATAAGAAACATTTTCTATGAAGGAAGTTTTGTCAAATTCCAACAGTAGATTGACCAATGGAACAGTGCAACTTTGAAGCACTAAAACCGAAAATTGGCAATTTTGCCAAAATGACCTAAGCTTTGAAAAAGTGACCAAAACCAACAAGTTTAATGACCAAAATGTGGTATGTGGGTGAGGTTAGAGTTCCCATACGTATTAAGCCTTAGAAAGTCAACTATTTGACTTAAATAGTGTAATGAATAGTAACCCGAAACATAAAACTTTGAGAACGTCGAATTTAACACGTTAGAACTAGGTAAATGCGAAGTTAAAATTTATTTTGGGATTTATGTTAAGTTCTAGTACTGAAACATTGTAAAATTTTGTGTTTCAGTTGAAAAGAATATCGGGAAGGAACCCGAGGAAACGAGTCGAGGCTAAGGGACGACTCGCTTGAGGTTTGTGCACAATAAACCCTATTTAAGCATTTTATTCTTGAAAAATTGATTTAGTACGCAATATGAATTTAAGAACTTTGTGTTGCCATCTTGTGATTAAATTGTAACTTGGAAATTGATTTGATCTTTGTATGCAAAATTTGAATAAAGTGTTTGAAATGGATTTTTGATTCACACTTAGTATGACAGTTACTTATTAATCCTCCTCCATTTATGGGGTTGAGATAGATTATTTTCCTCCCTCTCTGGGTTGCCAGTTGAGGTTGTAGATCGGATGAGTTCTCATTAGCTAGCTAGCCACCTCCCTCATTGATTTCGATTAATGGGGTTGTAGATTGCTTTGTCGTGGTGTACAACACGGCATTGATCGAAAATTTTGTGTCATGGCTTAAGTTGTGTATGACTTTGGCGACACTGTGTTATGAAATTGTTTGACTAAACTGTGTTTAATAGATTCTTTGACAAAATGGTGTTATTATGAATTTTGATAATTGTTGAAATGTGTTTGAGAAACATTTGAATTATGTTTGGCAATGAATGATTTATTTATTACATTTTAAATTTTTATTGTGCACCACTGAGTATTTTTATACTCAGCGATAGCTTACTTTGCTGTCGCAGATAAGAGCAAGGAGAAAGCAGCAGAGTGAGCTGCTACTGAGTTGAAAATCATATCAAGCTTTTGTACGGGTATTATTTCATACATTTGTAGATAATTTTTGATGTAAATATGGAAATGTTGTATGTATCAATATAAAGTCGAGCAGTTGTAAATAAATTGTAATAATATTATTTTGGATTTTCTTCTGTAAATTTAATATTTGTACATATGGATTTTCTGCTTTATGCTTTGTGAATGGAAATATTAAATATTTTGAGATGAGAAATCTTGTTATGTATTGTGAAATTATTTTGAAGTGTATTGAATTGAGATGATTGAGTTATTGAAGGTTGGGAGTTGTAAAATATTTTTGGAAGTGCCTTTTACAGGTTTTTGAAAAACTGGTTTCTCAAAATACAGAGGGAACTCTGTCAAAATTTTTATAAAATTTGCGGCAAAATTTGAATGGACAAAAATTTTTACTAGTATTTAAACTTGAAATAAATGGTTTTTAATTTTTACCAAAATGCTCACCACTTCCAAAATGTAAGAAAATGGTTTTAAAATCCCTTGTAGGGTACTTAATGAGTTATCGGTAGGTGAAGTTCGGTAGTTCATTAAGTATCCTACGGGATCATGTTATGCCTTACAGAGGGATAAGGTGTGACAGGATGACAGCGGAAGAGTAAAGAAAAACAGAGCAGAAGGTTCTTCAGGTGTTCCCCACATGGGTACTACGGATAGTGGTGGCCAAACTACTTACAGAGGAAGAAGCAGGAATAAGAGGAGTGGTTTTAGACACAAATCCCGAGGGTTGCACTGAGTGCGGATCCAAAGCGGTGGTCACGGTTGGGTACAGATTAGGTCTGGTTCAGGATCTTCCTTAGCACCTTGTGCACAGTGTGGAAGAGGACATTCAGGACCTTGTTTGATGGGTTCAGGAGTATGCTTCAGGTGTGGCCAACCAGGTCACTTTGCTAGGGAATGCCCCGTGTTCAGTGAGCCACAGATGGGGTCACAGGGTTCTGTTGTAAATGTTCCTCGCCAGTTGTATTCGGGTGCTTCTAGCATGGCAAGCAGTCAGTTCAGTGGCCAACAGGGCCTAGGACAAGGGGGACGTGGATTTGGAGGCGGTCAGAGGTAGATGTCGATGTCGTGGTTACGCCACTCAGGGTAGGGGTCAAGCTCGGGTTTTTACCCTAACCCACCAGGATGCTCAAGCTTCAAATGCAGTTGTGGCAGGTATTCTTCTGGTCTGTTCCTATGAGGCTCGTGTTTTGATAGATCCGGGTGCTACGCACTCATTTGTCTCCCCTGTGTTTGCCATGAGGTTGGGTAGAAACCCTACAACCTTAGAATGTCCTTTGTCGGTAGCTACCCCACTTAGTGACAACATAGATGTAGATATGGTTTTTCCGGGTAGCCCAGTAGTGGTGGATGGAAAGATCCTCCCAGCAGACTTGGTTCCTCTACCAGTGATTGATTTTGATGTAATTTTGGGAATGGACTGGTTGGCAGCTCATTATGCCACTTTAGACTGCAGGAACAAAAAGGTGCATTTCCACATACCTGGTGTGGAAGAGTTTAGCTTTGATGGTGAAAGGAGCGTGGCTCCATATAATTTGGTGTCAGCAATTAGTGCTAGAAAAATGTTGAGGTGTGGATGCCAAGGTATTTGGCATTGGTGAGAGATACATCTGTAGAAGGTGCCAAAATGGAAAATGTTCCTGTTGTCAGAGAATTCATGGATGTCTTCCCTGAAGAACTTCCAGGGTTGCCACCAGAAAGGGGAATAGAGTTCTGCATTGATGTTGTTCCGGGTACAAACCCCATATCAATGCCACCTTACAGGATGGCCCAGCAGAATTGAAAGAGTTAAAAGAGCAACTACAGGAGCTGTTGGAGAAGGGTTTCATACGTCCGAGCACTTCACCCTGGGGTGCTCCTGTTCTATTCGTGAGAAAGAAGGATGGGTCATTGAGGTTGTGCATTGACTATAGACAGTTGAACAAGGTAACTGTGAAGAACAAGTATCCACTTCCTCGGATCGACGATCTGTTTGATCAGTTTCAAGGGGCTAGATTCTTTTCCAAGATAGACCTGCGATCAGGCTACCATCAGTTGAGAATCAGGAATGATGACGTGTCCAAAACGGCATTCAGGACAAGATATGGTCATTATGAGTTCTTGGTGATGTCTTTTGGACTCACTAATGCACCAGCAGCCTTCATGGACTTGATGAACAAGGTGTTCAAGCAATTTTTGGACCGTTTTGTCATCGTATTCATAGATGACATTTTGGTATACTCTCGGACCGAGGAAAAACACGTGTGGCACTTGAGGATGGTGTTGCAGACTTTGAGGGAGCACCAGCTATATGCCAAATTTTCAAAATGTGAATTTTGGCTAGAAAGCATCTCATTTTTGGGACACATGGTTTCTAGTGACGGCATTCAAGTGGATCCCAAGAAAATTGAAGCTGTAACTGATTGGCTTAGGCCTATAACAGTCACTGAGGTGCGAAGTTTTCTGGGCCTAGCTGGCTACTATAGGCGTTTTGTGCAAGATTTCTCCAGGATAGTGGCTCCCCTAACTAAGTTGACTCGGAAGAACGTTCCATTCATTTGGACAGATGACAGTGAGAAGAGTTTCCAGACGCTTAAGGAGTGTCTAACCAACGCCTCTGTGTTGACACTACCTATGAGTGGTGAAGGATACACCGTGTACTGTGACGCTTCCAGAGTTGGCCTAGGGTGTGTTTTGATGCAGAAGGGAAAAGTAGTGGCTTATGCTTTAAGACAGCTGAAGAGGCATGAGCAGAACTACCCCACCCATGATTTGGAAATGGCGGCTGTAGTCTTTGCACTAAAAATCTGGAGACATTACCTGTATGGTGAAGTGTGCGAGATATACACCAACCACAAGAGTTTGAAGTACATCTTTCAACAGAGGGATTTAAACTTGAGACAGAGGAGATGGATGGAGCTTCTGAAAGACTATGATTGCACCATCCAGTACCACCCTGGGAAAGCTAATGTAGTAGCAGATGCTTTGAACAGAAAATCTTCTGACAGTTTAGCGCACATTTCAGCAGAGAAGAGACCGTTAATTCAGGAGGTACATGAGTTGATGGATCAAGGTTTAATCCTAGATCTTTCAGATGAGGGGGTATTGCTGGCTCATTTTTCAGTGAGGCCAGACTTGAGTGACAGAGTTAGAGTTTCCCAGCACAGAGACCAACAATTGATGAAGATCATAGAAAGAGTACAGCAAGGTGAAGGTGGTGACTTTGGATTTGCCAATGATGGCGCCCTAGTGCAAGGTTCAAGGATATGTGTGCCCAATGTGGACAATCTCAGAAATGAAATCATGCAAGAGGCACACTATACACTGTACAGTATCCACCCAGGTTCCACCAAGATGTACCATGATGTGAAAGATAGCTACTAGTGGAATGGCATGAAGAGAGACATAGCAGACTTTGTGTCCAAGTGCTTGACTTGTCATAAGGTGAAGTTTGAACACCAGAGACGTCAGGGAAGCTACAAGAGCTCCCTATCCCAAAATGAAAGTGGGAAATGATCACTATGGATTTTGTGACTGGGTTGCCTCGTACCACGCGAGGATATGATTCGATATGGGTAATTGTGGACCATCTAACCGAATCAGCTCAATTTTTGCCTGTGAAGACTACGTATTCGGTGGCACAGTATGCCCGACTCTACATTCGAGAAATAGTCAGATTGCATGGAGTTCCAGCTTCCATAATATCTGACAGAGGGCCCCAGTTCACTTCTCGGTTTTGGAGAAAGTTGCAGGAGGCACTTGGCACACAGTTGAACTTCAGTACGGCCTTCCACCTCGTATGCACGGACAGTCCAAAAGGACAATCCAAACATTGGAAGACATGCTTCGCATGAGTGTTTTGGATTTTGGAGGTCAATGGGATGATCAGCTAGCTTTGGTGGAGTTTGCCTACAACAACAGTTACCATTCCAAAGATAGGATGGCACCCTATGAGGCACTATATGGAAGAAAGTGTAGGTCTCCTCTGTGTTGGACGGAAATGGGAGAAGCGAAGGTGCATGATGTAGACCTAGTGCAATACACTTCAGAGGTAGTTCCTTTAATCAGGAAACGATTAAAAACAGCTTTCAGTAGGCAGAAGAGTTATGCAGACCCCAGACGAAGGGATGTGGAGTTTGCAGTAGGCGACTATGCATTCCTGAAGGTTTCTCCAATGAAGGGAGTCATGAGATTTGGAAAGAAGGGCAAGTTGGCACCTCGGTATATCGGACCTTTTGAGGTTACGGATAGAGTTGGAGCAGTTGCCTACCGGTTGGAGCTACCACCCAACCTTTCTCACGTTCATCCCGTATTTCACATCTCCATGCTCAAAAAATACATTCCAGATCCTTCTCATGTACTACAACCAGATGTAATAGAGCTAAAGGAGAATTTGACATTTGAGGAGCAACCTGTAGCCATAGTGGACTACCAAGTGAGACAGCTAAGATCAAAACGGATCCCTATGGTTAAGGTCTTGTGGAGGAACCAGTCAGTGGAAGAGTGCACCTGGGAGTCAGAACGGGACATGCGTAGCAAGTACCCTTATCTGTTCAATGTATAATCATGTACTTTATTCTGCCTTGTGTAAAATTCGAGGATGAATTTTCTGTAAGGGGGAAAGAATGTAACACCCCAAAATTTTAAATTTTATTATTTTATGAGCATTTTTGGTATTTTAATTTTATTTAAATTTTAGGAATTTTTTTGAGATTTTTCAGATTTTAAAAATCGGGTTCGATTTTCCGAAAATATAAACTTTGATGATTTTTAAAAATTAATTTAAAGACCACGTGGCAAAACTAAAAATATATTTGGAGTCTACGTATTTTTCTGAGTTTTCTGGAAATTTTTCAAAAATTTTGGACCTCGTTTTCGGTCCCGAGGCAGAGTAAAAATTCAAAATTTTGTATTTCGAATCGAACAGGCCGAATCGAACAGGACCGGATCGGACAGGTCGAATCGGACCGGCTCCTTTTTCTTCTTCTCTTTTCTTCCGCGCGTCCCGACCTCCTCCCCTTCTCTCTCTCTTTTCTCTCTCCTCCCTCCTCCCCTTGCCGCGCCGCCACCTCCCCTGCCTTCCCACCTCGCCGGCGCGCCGCCTCAGCCCTCCCCCACGGCCGGCCGCTGCCTGGAACGCCGGAAAACGGCCCCAGAAACAACGCGCAGCGTGCGCTCGACTCTTTGGCTTCCCGGCCAAAATCCGGCTGATCCGGCCACCAATTGAACCGGGTCTTGTGTATAAAATCATCTACTCGTCGAGAGCTTTCCATAGACACCAAAAACACCGAAATCCATCGAGCGGTTTGTCCAATTTTTGCCCGGGAAGTTTTAGCCTATTTTGACTTTTGGGCTAGATTTCTCGTAAACCGTGAATCTCACGAGAAAACCGAGAGTACCAGAGCGCTCCACTCGTCGAGAGCTTCGCGGCGACATAAATTTCAAATTTTTCCGACATCATTTTTCGGTGGGTCCCATGAAACTTCGCAGTGTCTTTTCGAGCATTAAATGAGCTTAGAAAATTCTGAAAAATTTATGTACTAACCCCCGTGTTGTGGGCTTCGTGTAGGTATCCTCAATTCGCGGAAATTCGACAGTTGACCGGGTCTGTGAATTTTCGACCAGACAGACCCGTTACCGGAAAAGTCTCCGAATTGGACCGAGGTTTTGGCTACCCCCCATTGTTAAACTTCCCGAGCGCGTTTCCGAAGTCGGAATCGGCAAAGGTAAACCCGAACCTTGCTTTTTCGTAATTTTCTAGTGCTTAAATAGGATTAAAAATTCATAAAATATTCGTGGTAGCTCAGAAAATTATGATTCTTTTTGCAATAGCCTAGTAATATTGCTAAGGACCACGGGGCAAAGTTTTAGAATTTTTAGAGCTTTTTTGGGTAGTTTTTGCAAAAATGATCAATTATAAGGACTAAATTGAAATTTTACATATTGTGATGGATGACTGATTTGATGGGCCCAGGAGGGGCTGTGTGATGTGATTGAGTTGTGGATATATGGATTGTGAATATAGAAGTGTGTTTTGAGCCATTTTGCAGGTTGGGTAGGTCCTAGGTATAGGGGATACTCTTCCGGATTTTCGGCACGACTTAGGACGTATTTGATCTTTTCTTGATTGTATTGAGTCATTTGAATTAAATAATTGTAATGTAATTGTCAGGTGAGCCGGGACAGCCTTCTTCCTCCGCCCAGCCGCCACAGTGACCGTTGTCAAGTCTATGAATAAAATATTAATTTTAATTGTAATTTCACTATTATTATATGTTCAAGCATGCCCATGCATCACTTATATGCATATATCTATGTAGATAAACTTTAGGCACGATTTATGTTGCATTCATAACTGTGAAAGTGCCATGTATGTTGTTGTGGTAATTTGGAACAGTGTGCATGCGTTGGCGTGCGTGTGATGTGGTATGGACTATGGATAGGACGGGTAGACACGGCTTGAGATCTTTGCTGGGACCCGGTCCTTCGGGGTAGACACGGCTTGAGTTCTTCGCTGGGACCCCGATTTGGTTATTAAGTGGAAGTCCGAGCTGAGTTCTTCGCTGGCACAGTTGGAATAAAGAGAGCTGTATAGGGGATCAGCTCCCATATATATATGATTGATATTGCTGGGTGCGTGAGTGCTCCAAATTACCTTTTTGATGTTATGATGTGAATTTATTGCTGATGCTGCATTTCACTCTACAGGGTGCACTAGTTCTAGATAGTTATAGAGATTATGGTTAAAATTGATATTTTACTCTCTGAGTCGAACGCTCACTCCTGTTCAATATTTTTTCAGGCTACAGGAGGATTTTATTGTGGTTAACCTGCTTTTCTTCTTCGTAGGTTGTTATTCAATATTTGTGTAATTTTATTTACTCCTAGATTTTCTGTATGTGTTAGAAATATTTAAACGATTCGGGTCTGTAATATAATTGTTATGTGAACCTGTAAAAATATTCTATGTATGATTGATGGATTGGATGAGGGAGCTGAGCTCCCATTTATTTTTATGATGATGAGTATGTGGAGGGTGAGCTGAGCTCCCCAATTGATGTTATATTTTGTTTACAGGTCGGGTGAGTCAAAAACTCCCCGTTGAAATGTCCACTTTATGGCCGGACTCTGTCCGGTTGATTTTTTGAAATTGGGCCCAAATGGGCCTTAGAGTTGGGTTAAGTCAATAGTTAGGCTTACTACGAGCCTCGGGGGCTTTAGGCTGGCCCAGGTCCTAGTGCCGGTCCGGCCCATGGGTTGGGTCGTGACACAAGTTCTAATGGAGACCACTTGTTTAACCTCAATGACATTGCTTGTCATTGCGGCCATATATGAATATCATCAAACCTAAAACGAGTCACCATACCTCAACGTTAAAAATGCCATTTTCAATTAAGTTTTAAAAAAAAAAAGGGGAAGTAAAATAAAATATGTAGAATAAGATTGGTTCTACCATTCATCAATATGCTAGAAATAATCCTTGAATGAATATGACGTCCGATGCAGCTTTGCTGGGAATCTCACATTAAGTAAAAGGGCCAATATATAATTGGTTGAGTTATAACGTTAAATTGGTTAATCATTTTACTGTATAAAGCAACTTAATTACTTATGTAAATTTGTACTAAAATGAATTAATACATAATTTATTCAACACTCTTTTCAAATTTAACAAGCTTCTCAATAGACAACGAAGGAATTTGGACATCTACGTGGGTCAACCCAAATACTTTATATTCATTGACTTTGGTCAAAATAATAAAATAAAATAACAAAAAAATAAATTGGAGGAGAACATGCATGGCAATCACATGTCTCATGCAAGACACACTCACTTTAACCAAAATGTGGCTTTTATCCAAGTCTCATAAAATATCCATATGTAAAACTTTCTTCCCTAATCAAAGGTTGCATAATAAAAAAAAAAAAAAGCAACTTTAAACATAAGGAAAATTTACAAACAATTTTTGCTAAGTGCAAAAATATAAAAGAATAGAAAAAGGGAAGAGAAGGTACATTTAGATTGTGGCCTTTATAATATTTTCCATATATTTTTGTGATTATATTGTGATTAGTGAAACAAATGTTGGATTAGAGTGTAAATGCATGAATATGGTTTAGAATCATGGAAATTTAATTTTTATTAATTGATATCAGAGCCAAGATTGTTTGTTTCCTAGTTTTTAGAGTGTTTTTAACATGTATAGAGTGGTAGAAACTAATTATTTCAATTTTGGAATTCTTTGCTCGAGCATTTTGCCAAAAAGTGTGAAAATTAAGAAAAAAAAATTAACTTTTCTATGTGTATGGGAAAATAATTCTCAAATCAGCGGAAAATAGCCAGGATGGCAAAAACCACCAAGAAACTGATAGTCAGGTAATCGGTATTGTATGCCAATTCTAAAACCAGTGGTGTGTACAAACTTATTACCAACAGTTTGATTATCAGTATAGTGTGGCAT
The DNA here is from genome assembly GCF_030052815.1 of Hevea brasiliensis. Classification (NCBI taxonomy): domain Eukaryota; kingdom Viridiplantae; phylum Streptophyta; class Magnoliopsida; order Malpighiales; family Euphorbiaceae; genus Hevea; species Hevea brasiliensis. The sequence continues at coordinate 81,957,710 of NC_079501.1, forward strand.
GCCCTCTGCCTTCTGCTTGGCATGTGTAAGTGGATTTGCATGTTACCAATGTTTAATTATCGGCATTGTCTTCAACATGTCTCCCAAACAAATACCATATAAATCTATAAAACGACACTCCCCTCTATATACCCTCCTAACAAATCTATCAAAATAATATTCTCATTATTAAACACACTCATTACTATATACAAAATAATATTTAAAAATTAATTAAATATAGTTTAAAATAGTTAAAATGTAAAATATAATGAATTTCGATTAACAAAATTCCAAGGCCAAATACATAATTTAATTTCTAAATTTTACCAAAAAAGTATCGTGGCATCTTGAATTTTTAAAATGTCTCATTACACATTTAAATACAAAATACTATGAAACCGAAATTAAGATAACCTTATGATCCCAGTCAGGAAAAAGGGTGACCCAAATGAGCAAATGAGAGAGTGGGATATTAAACAAATGTTGACATGAATTTTTTTTTTTTTTTTTTAAAAAGCCCAACAGTAAAAACATCTCTCCACGAACAATTCCCTCTCCTGAGGATTTAAATAAACATGCAAATGGATTTAGGGATGGGGATTTTGTTGCTTCATCTAGCACTCCATCTAATCTATTATTTTTCTGCTCGTTTCTAATCTACTATGGATCAATTGCAGTCAAAGGGGGCAAAAAAGGCAGCTTTGTATTCACAAATGGAAGGTGACCTTAAGGATTTCGCCATTCCGGTTTGCCATTGTGGGGAAAGAAGCATTCTAAAGTATTCATGAATCTGTTGAAATCCATGAAAGAAATTCTTTGAATGTAGGAAATATGGGGTGAGTTTTAATAAGCATAATTTGTACCTTATCCTTGATTATTATAGTTGTTAGCAGACAAAACACTGAGAGCTTCTTCCACTCTACTTTATATTTTTGTTTGATGTTTTGGAATATGTATTTCTTTCTTTTCAAATTTGTGATTTTATGGTCAAATCTACTGCATTTTTCCTTTTTCTAGAATTTGGAGATGCCTATTGGATCTTGTATGATTTTCTAGTTTTTCTACGGCCAATGCACTTAAACCCCATAATTGTTTTTGAAATGGATTCTCGTAAAATTATCTAAATTTTACTTTTTTTTTTTTTGACTGAAAAGGGACATTATTTTTAGGATATTTATGCTAGATTCAAATTGCCCAGTTTTAATTCGATGAAAATAGATTTTCCATTATGTATTTTGAAGACATGAAAAAGAAAATGGCAAAATATTTTGCATTGCATACACAGTAAAAGAAAACAAAATAAGGGCCTTTATGTCACTAAAACTAATAAAGTGAGCCCTAAAGAATTCTTGGAATACCCTGCCACTTTCAAGAAGCAGTAGCCATGGATAAGATTGAAACTTGATTCTGAAATAGAGTACTGAAGCCATTTGGATTAGAAAATTTTATTAAAATGAAATTTCAAAAAGAAAAAAAATACTAAAAATTGCAATATTCATTCTAGCTCTATAAAATTGAGTAGTAGGTTCTATAAAATTCATATTTTTCATTCAAAATTGGAAAACAGGTTCAGGGGTAGAAAGAAAGACATGGAAAAGTAACACACCTTTCTTTTTTGCCCCTAAGTCCTGAAAAACACATCCCAGAAATAATTAACAATGTGTCAGAAGTGACAGAAATTACTAAGTAATTCTTTCTAAAATCCTACAAAGCAAAAGGAATATTCACTCAGCGGGTTCCTTTAACGCTACTCTGCATATGAATAGAAACTTATCTTTGTCTCTATAAATCTGTAAATATGGACACTTTGGACCAAAGTTAAAAATAAACTGTAATAGAATATCAGTTATAGAAAAATATTAATGCAGTTGATTAAATGTCAATGACTTTAGTATGAAATGGAAGAACCACATACCTTATAAATATGCAAAGTTTTTATGGAGCTCACTTCATCGAAGAAACAACAATTCTAACTTCTTTTCTTCTGTTTTGGCAGCAACGCGTGCTCTAAGACTATTTCAGTATAAGGAAAAATGGTAAAGAGAGTGAGCTTTGCCATAGGGTTAATGAAAACTATTTAAGGTTTCATCAACACAACTATGATTTATATATTCAATAACTAACCAGATCTCTCCTTCTCTCATGCATAAATAAAAAACACGTTGTCAGTAATAAATAAAAAATAAGATCACAGAATTCACTTATTCATACCTCCAAAGTACCTAAAAGTTGCCCTAACATTCTTTTATTTCTGCTAAACAAACTTGGATCCTCATCGTTTGGCAACACCTTTGGCGTAGGCTCAACCACTGGAAGTTCAGCCTCCTAACAACAAAATCACAATGAAAAACTATGATTTACGTTGACAAGAAAAACTCAGAAAACAATATGAGATTAAAATTTGCCCTCCTTCCTGGTCTCCGATTGCCATCCCTCCTAGACCAACAGCTCTGCTGTAGATTGTATCGCTTTTAATCACTTTGATCCTCTATGGCAACTCCAACATTTTCCTCCTTTGCTGATTGCTTCTTCTTCTTCTTCTTCAAATTTGTGAGGTTATATTCAAAATCCATAGGATTCTTATTGTAAGGGGCTAAAAAACTGATCTTAAAATAAAATTGATAGAACATTACTAATTTTTACAAACTATTTCCATTGAAGTACAGAACACCTTAACACCTAGTCAAATTGTTGTATTTCCCCCACTTCCCCCATTTTTCCTTGGTCTAACAATAAAACCCTCTCCCCAGTACATATAAACATCTAATATAATTTTATAGTATGCTCAATTGAGTATAATTTCAGCTTTTAGTGGTTCCAAATATCAAATCCAACATTGATTACTTTCGAACTCAACTTGAACAAGGCACAATAACAATCATTCAAATTTATTCACAAACTGCATAAAACAAATTCAATTTTTACGATTATAAACAGAGGCACGATCCAACAGCCATAAGGTTTATCAAGAAAGATGTCTCCCATAATCAAATCTTATGATGAATAAAAACCCAATGCAAATCATTCCACCAGAGAAATTTCAAAAGAAATCTCAGTAAAAATGAATTCTTCGATTCACCCAAAAAATCAAACAACAAAACTCAAATAGAACATCTAGGGTTTCAAAATCGAAGGAAAAGAAAAGAAAAGTTTACATTCTTAATGAAAAGTAAGTTGGCAATGACCACTGGGCCCTTTAGGAGACTCCACTTTTGGTATATCATCTTCTCCCTCTGTGATTTTTACTCTTCCTGTCTTCCTCCCAATGCTAAAAGAACAAACCACAGCAATTTGCAATTACAACTTTCTTCCCTCTATGGATTGGTCTAGAAGCTCACACTGGCACTATCATAATGGCGTAGTCTATGAAATGAGCCTGGAAGAGAGAGGAAGGCTTTGGGAGGGTTTGGCTTGGATTGGAAAATGGACCAAAGCGATTTTATTGGAGAGACGGGAGTCGCCATCCAAGCTAGAGTCTAAGAAAAAGCTTTTTAGAGAGAAATAGGTTGAGGAAATTTTTAAGAGGCTTAGGAGATGAGAAAGAGGAAGAAGAAGAAAGATATTCGCGAGTTGGGAAAGAGGAAGAACAGAAAATGAGGGAATTTTAACTTTTGTTAAAACGATTGGAGATAGCTGCTACGTTCTAAAAAAAAGGAAATTTTACCTACTAAATTTATTTTAGTCGTAATTATCAACTTCAATATAATTTTTAAGCATTTTAAAATTTTATTTATTATCTATTTAAAAAATATCTGAACTCATCTCATTAGAGTGAGTCCTATAAACCTGCATGGGTAACATCTTAACAATAAAATAACAAATTAATAATATTTTTAATTTATTCAGAACTTAAATTATTTTTAATTAAATGTTATTGCACAATTTACTCTTATTCTAAAACATAAGCTGCTTTACATTTATAACCCTAAAAAATCTATTTAAATTAACAAAAAAATAAATAAAATACGTATAAGAGAAAGATAAAAAGCAAGTTGTGTTTTCTTCTCCACCTTCTACTGCTGGTGGAGGTGGTGGACAACGTCGGCGAAGGGAAAGGATGCGGTGAGGTAGAGAGGAGAGGGAAGAAGAAAAAAATGATGAAGAAAATAGGTGAGAAAGACAAAGATGATAAAGAAAAAAATAAACGAGAAAGAAAAAGAAAATATAGTGAAAGAAAAAAATTATGAAAAAAAATATATGAGAGAAAAAAGATGATAAAGAAGAAAATAGATAAGAAAAAAAATAATGAAGAAAATAGATGAAAAAGGAAAAGATGATGAATAAAATATGTGAGAATGAAAAAGATGATAAGGAAAATGAGAGAAAAAAGAAGTAGAGAAAAAAATAAGTAGTGAGAAAAAAAAAAGAGTGGTGATTTATATAAGCGAATTAGTAACTGATTTTTAACAACCAATTGTTAATTGCTAATTTCTTTTAAAAATTGGAAAAAAAATTTTTGGGGAGAAAATTTTACTATCAATCCGCAATTAGTTGTAAGTTAAAAAGAAAGATGAGAATTTTTTTTTGGGGGGGTTTGTAACCAATTCACAATCAGTTACAAAATCCGTTGTTAATAGCAACCGATGTTAATCGACTGTAAAAATCGATTGCTGTTAGCAATCGATTCGTAAATTAGTTGCAAATAAAAAAAATTTTGGTGAACATTTTTTGGGGGAAATTTTGCAATCAATTAATTGGTTATTGTTAGCAATTGATTCGCAAATCATTTGCAAACAAAAAAAAAAGGCAAGAATTTTTGGGAGAAAATTTAGTAACCGATTTGTAATTAGTTGTAAAAATTAATTGTCATTAGCAATTGGTTTAAGTCGATTGCAAAAATCAGTTATTAATAGCAATCAATAAGAAATCAGTTGCAAATTTAGAGCCTTTTAAAAAAAAGTTCCAAATTAGTGACAGATTCGCAAACCAATTTTAGCAACCGTTTGCAAATCTATTGCTAAAAACAATCGATTTTTGTAACCAATTGCAAATAGGTTGCTAAATTTTGGAGCCAATTAAAATAATTTTTTAATTTAGTAATTGATTTTAAATCGATTGCTTATAGTAACTAATTTAAAATTAGTTGCTAATCATAAATTTAATATTTTTTCTAATATCGATTAACAACTGATTCTTGAATGGGTTGTTAAATTTTTAAAAATTAACTATATTACTAAAAAAGAAAACCGAAATCATAATTTCAATTTCATAGAGTTTAAGTGTGTAATGGAAAGTTTTAAAGTTTGGAGGCCACAAGGCATTTTTTAGTAAAATTCAGAGGTGAAATTATATATTTGGCCAAACCTAAAACTAAACCTTTTGGGAAAAAAAAGAAGTCGAATATTATTATCGAGATATTAATTGAATTAAAAATAATAATAAATTATTTTTGGTTAAAAAAGAATTATTTTTATAATAATTGTATAGTATTTTTTATTTAATTAAATTTATTTGTTTGTAAATTAATAATTAATTAAAATTCATTGTTTATAAATTAAAAGACCGAACAGTATTGTTGAGATATTTAATTGAATTAAAAATAATAATTATTAATTTTATTTATCTATTTATAATGATTTTTGGTCTATATCTTCCGATTTAATTTGTATAAATTGCTTTTAATATAGTTTTCTAAAAAAAACTCACACGAGGACCCCTTACCGCGCTTTTTAGACACTCTACACTCCATGACACCTAAAGATGCAATGTTTCAACCATTTGCCAGGCATTTCATAGATATTCCCTTGAATTCAAGAATTAATCCATTGTTTGGGGATATGTCTGAGTTTCTTTTTAGTCCCTAAAACTCCGTATTGAATTAATCCCTTTGGATCATGGATTCGCGATGCATGATGATTTTGTTCTACCAAGTGATAATACCCACCCAAAACAAAGTCAAATGGTCAGCGCTTGGGAAAAATATACAACGTGGTAGTCAAAGTGTCAACACCTATTCGAAAGGTCAAAACTGAGTGAGAGACTTCTCATTCATCTAAACTGAATAGTCATGAGCTGAACAAAAGATAGTTCGGTCTATGACCAGACCTGGTATTAATGAAGACAGTAGCATTATTGCTCGACTAATAACTTGAGTAAAACCTATACTGAACAAAAGAAGCATCAAACAAGGATATAGCTGAATTTTTAGGAGGCAATCATGGCTTGTCAGAGCCAATATTGTCTCCATAATTAAGGCAACAACTATTTTCTCTAAGAGCCTATAAATATCAAAGACCCAAGAAGCAGGTGCGCATACTCACTATCCTAAATCAATGCAAAATTATTTCTCTCAATCTTTTGTTATTCTATTTCTAACTTGGGCATCAGAGTAGCTAGCCACAAGGCCACCAACTTTTTTTTTTTTCATATTTACATGGCAATTGGATTGGAATCTAGAAGCTCACGGCAACATCAGTGGTGCCATCTGTAGAAGACTCATATCATCAGCTGATAACCCACATCCGAAATCTTTTTTTCTTCATTTTCACATTTTTTGTGCTAACAATGAGTTTTGATCTCTAGTCCTAATCATTTTTCATTTTTTGTGGTTTTTGCTATCTTAATGGCTGCAGATCTGAGGACTCCAAGTAAAAATATCATCTTAATCACACTTACACTAGGAAGAGATCTGCCAATGGTGGTAATTACCCAGAACCTGACCATAACCACCATTCCATCTAGTGGTTAGATTCTATCACATAACACTATCATGCCAAATTAATAAAGCCCATTCTAAGGAATAACGCTGGAGCAGGCCTACTAGCGTATCAAGGAAATGGAGATGGAAATTACCTTCCTCAAGCAGTTGATCCCAAGAACTAGTGCCTTAGAAGGGACACAAGCCCCAGGATTAGGACTTATCCTAAGGATACCTTTTGGAGAAGCAGATCCAACACAAATTAAAGAAATTGGACATGAGATTGCTCGATTGATAAATAATTCGGGGAAAAAGACCAAACAAACCACAATGGACTAGAAAGAGGAACACTCTGATGAATCACCATGCCCAAAAGTAAATTGGGGATTGGTGAAAGTAGTGCAAAGGTACCAGAAATAGGTAGAAGAAGAAAACTTCAGGATTAGGGATAAGTATCCACTGTTTGAGCAAATCTGGGCTGAACAATTCCCATCTAAATTTAAACTGCTTGTCTTGGACAAGTATGCTTGAAAAATAGGCCTAAAAAGCCATGTGGCTAACTTCCAAACAATAATGATGCTTCAAAATGTGAATGCTACCACCTATGCTAGGTATTTCCAATGACGCTAACCGAGATGGCTTAAAAATGGTACCAGCGCCTTAGGCCCAGTTCAATCCAAAATTTTCATTTGCTCACTATCGAGTTCAAAAACAAATTCATCTCTTGCATCCCACCGAAAAAGCTATCTTCAAGCCTCTAAAAAAAAAATGGCAGAAGGGTGAAACTCTGAGGGAATATATCATTCGGTTTAATGCCAAAGCAATACAAGTCGAAAACTTAAATCATGAGACTGCATGTGAGGCTCTAAAGAAGGGGACGAGGAATGTAAAGTTTTTCGATTCATTAATTAAAAGTCCAGCATTGGACTACTACTAGCTAATGGAAAGGGCTTAGAAGTACATCTGGTTGGTTGACGAACCACAAGCTTTAAGAAAGGAAAGAAAATCCATGCAGAACAATGATAGGAAGCAGAACAGGAAAAATTATGGCTCGGATCAGAGGGCATCTAGCTCAAACAAAAATACTAAGTGTAGCAGCGAAAGGTTCCACAATTATATGCCTTTAAATGAGGTAAGATCGAAGGTAAGACATGTGGATACAAAAGAACAACGAATAAGTAAAATGGTCAAAAAGGCTCAATTCGGACACTTTAGGGAAAAAAAAACAAGAGTAAGTTTTGCCAGTTTTAAAAAGACTATGGCCAGACCACTAATGAATGTAGGCAACTTAAAAATGAGATCAAGCAGTTAATTAGAGATGGTCAGCTCTAAAGATTTCAAGGGAGAGGATGGATGGAGAAAGAAGAGCATCTACCCCTAGAAGTAAGGACAGCACCACTACAGAAAAAGATGAAAGTCCTATCAGGGTGATCAACATAATCGCAAGTGGACTAAACATAGGGAAAATGGGCAATAAGAGGCTAGCCAAGGCAAGCAGTAATAGTGGCTGAACAATCTTCTCAGTTGATAAAAATGAACGAAGCAAGGAGATCATCACTTTCGGTCCTAACGACCATAAAGTAAAACAACCACATATTGACTCTTTGGTTATGTCTTTGTAGATGAACAGGTACACAATACGATGGGTGTTGGTCGACATAGGAAGCTCGGTGAACCTCCTAAAAAAAGAAGTTAGAGAACCTAGCAAAAGTTATATGCCCATTGGTCAGCCTCGGCGACAAAATAATCCCCGTGCTCGAAACCATTAACTTGGCAGTGGTCTTAGATGATAAAGGATACAAACAAGAGATCTACACAGATTCTACGGTGGTTGACATTCCCTTATCATATAACATTATACTCAGCCGACCATTCTTAAATGGTAATGGCATAGTAATTGGCTTGCAATGGTTGTGTATGAAACTACTCGCTCTCAGAGGAATAGCAATAGGAATAGCAAGAGTGCTACAAGAAGTCAACAAAAGTGGTTACTAAAGTAACCTTATCAATTGAGTTATTGAAGAAGCCAGAAAGTCAAATCTCACCCAAGCCGGTAAACCAGGTGACCGAGGAGGAATTAAAAGAAGGAAAAAAAGTTTTCCTTGGCACTGCACTTAGTGGACCAAACAGGGAAACAGTGATTTAGACATTAAAAGATAGAATGGCAACATTTGCATGGAAAGCAGAAGATATAAGTGAAAAGACCTAGTAATAATTACCCACAAGTTGAGTATTAAGCCAAAAGTAAAACTGGTTCAACAAAGGAAAAGATGATTTCCACTTGAGCATCAATAGGTTATTGAAAATGTAGTTAAGAAATTATTAGATGCAAGTTTGATCTAGAAAGTTAAATACCCAACCAGGGTAGCCAACATCGTCTTAGTTAAAAGCAAATAGAAAATGGTGGATGTGCATTGAATACACAGACCTCAACAAAGAGTGTCCAAAGGATCACTATCCATTATTGAACATTGACAAACTAGTAGATGCAACAGCCGAACATGCAGTGGTATCTTTAGTTGACACTATTTCAGGATACCACAAGATAAGGATGGATCTAAAAGATGAGGAGAAGATTGCTTTTATGATAGATTTTAAAGTCTTTTATTACAAGGCCATGCCGTTCGGCCTCAAAAATGTTGGGGCGAGTTATCAAAGGTTGGTGGCCCAAATGTTCAAGGATCAAAAGGCAGGATTGTTGAAGTATATGTTGATGACATGATCATCAAATCTAAAAGGCTAGAGGACCATGCCAGAGACATAGTAGAAGTATTTAATGTGCTAGAAAAAATAGGGATAAAGCTGAATCCAAATAAATGCACCTTCAGAGTGAAAGTAGGTAAGTTTCTCAGTTTCATGACAAATCCAGGAAAAAATTCAAGTAATCTTGGGTATGTAACCACTGAACAATATAAAGGAAGTACAATGACTCAACGGATGAATCCCTACCCTTGGAAGATTCATGAGTTGTTAAGCTAAAAAATGCTTGCCTTTCTTCTGAGTGTTAAAAGCAAGAAGCAATTTCAAATGGGTAGAAGAATGCTAGGTAGCCTTTGAACATTTGAAACAATTTTTATCATCATCATTGTTACTTGACTCGCCAAAATTGAGCAAGGTATTATTTCTTTATCTTACAGTGACAAGAGAAACCGTCAGCTTAGTCCTCGTTAGGGAAGTAAAAGGTGAACAAAGGCTAGTATGCTACACTAGCCAAGTGTTAAAAGGGTCCAAACTCGACTATCCAGTCTTGGAAAAGCTTGCCTATACGATCCTATCAGCAGCAACTAAATAGAAGCCATACTTTGAAGCCCACACCATTGAAGCCTGAACAAATTACCCTTTGCAAAAAATCCTAAATAGACTAGATGCATCTGGACAATTAGCAAAATGGTCCATCATCTTCGAAGCATATGACATTAGATATGTGCCAAGGATAACACTCAAGGCACAGGTACTTGCAGATTTTATGGCTGAGCTGATGCCATTACTTGAGACTGAGGAAAAACCTAAGGAGCAATGGAATGTATGGGCAGACGAAGCATCTAGTTCGTTTGGATTAGGGCTATCCTCAAAGGATCACACAAAGCAAAGTTAAAATACGTAGCAAAGTTAACATTTCGAGTAATAAACAAAATAGCCAAATACGAAGCCATTCACATGGCATTATGAATTGTCAAAGAGGTAAGGCCCAAAAGGTCAACATTTAATGTGACTTACAACTAGTCGTTAGTCAATTGCAAGGAAACTACCAAGCAAAAGGCCAAAACTTAGGTAGATATGAGCTACGAATCCAAAGCATGTTAGCACAAATCCGAGTAAATGGTGGAGATGTAAACATTCTCCAAATACAGAGAGAGGAGAACTAAGAAGCAAATACTCTAGCAAAAATAGCAGCAACAGGCGAATAACACTTCTCACAACCCATCCCTTTAAAGGAGATAACAACACCAACTGTGGATGAAGAAAAAACATTATTGTTTGATATCAGAGAAACATGGATGACACCAATCTTCTACTACCTCGATCAGGGTACACTTTCGGAAGATTAACTTGATGCTAAGAAGATAAGACAAAGCTTAGACAGGTATAATATACTCAATGGTTGACCCTGGTTCAAATGTGTCAGCAGAGAGGATGGCTTATTAGTCTTACTTGAGATTCACAAAGGGCTGTGTGGTAGCGACGAAGGGGCAAGAACGATTGCCAAGAAAGCATTTAGACAATGACTTTTTCTGGTCCACTGTAGTACATGATGCCAAAGACTTGGTTTAGAAATGTCGAAAATGCCAGAAGCATAGTAATATTCCTCGTCTCCCAGTAGAAAAGCTTTTAGGGATTGGCAACCCATAGCCTTTCTATCAATGGGGCATAGATATTCTCAAACCTTTCCAATGGCGTTAGATCCCATAAATACACTATAGTTGCCATTGATCACTTCATCAAGTGGCTAAAAGTTGAAGCATCACAATATATAACAACTGACTGAGTAATCACTTTTGTTAGAGAAAATATCTTTTGTAGGTTCAAAATTGCCAAAGTCATCATAACAGAAAACAATACTTAATTCGTCAGTAATAAATTTAGAGAGCTTTGTACAGAATGGGGGATCGACCTTTGTTTTGCCTCAACTTACCACCCACATTCGAATAGAATGACTAAAGTAACAAAATAAACAATCCTCCATGGATTGAAGAGGTGGTTAGGTAAAGCTAAAGGAGCCTGGCCCACCCATTTACCGAGTGTCCTGTGGGCTTATTGAACTACACTAAAGATAGCCACAGGAGAAACTATATTTTCACTTGCTTATGGATCAAAAGCAGTAATCCCCACAGGAATCAACATTCCATCAATCCGAACAGAACACCCCGAGGAGGCTTCATAAGAGGCAAACCTATGTTTCAATCTTGATTCAACAAAAAAGCTAAAGGAGGTAGCTTTTGTTTAGATGGCACAATAGAAGCAGAAGATGAGCAACATGTACAACGAAAAGGTCAAGCATTCATGGTTAGAGACTTAGTTCTTAAAAGAGATGATGTCACAGCCGGAGTTGCCAAAGTTGGGAAAATAGGATGTAACTGGGTTGGACCTTTTGTCATTTTCAAGGTTATCTGCCCAAGTTCTTACAAACTAGCCATGATAAATGAAAGAATATTGCCTCGAGCATGGAATATCTGTAATCTTCACAAATATTATCAACAAAGAAGAATTTTTCAGTATCTCTGACTGTAAGGGTGTTTAGCCCCTCCACAACGATAGTCCACCAGGCTAAATAATCTAGTGGTGCTTAGCCCGTTCATAGTAATAGTTTGCCAGGCCAAACTGCTTAGCCCACCCATGATGAGAGTTCACTAGGCTAAATAATCTAGGAGTGCTTAGCCCATTTACGATGATAATCCAGCATGCTAAATAATCTAAGGGTACTTCATCCTAGGCGAAAGTCCACCAGGCTAAAAGAAATGAAGAACCTTTAGCTCATACCAACCACGAGCAAGAAAATTTTATGGAAAAGCTGCCTTGATAGCTGGATTACTAAGAATTCTTACAAAAACAAAGCCACCTATGTTATGATCAAATGAATCAGACGAGTGAGAGAAAGTTTATGAACAGTTTGTCTTTTATCAAAAAATTGAACAATCTTCTCCATAAATTTTTACCATTTACATTTTGATCATGATCAGTCAACTTCATCACAATCTATATTGGGTAAAATTTCATTACATCACGGCTCATATGAGTCACACAAGATCAATGTTCTGGGTAAAATTTACTCGAGCTTTTATAACTTTTAATGTTTATTGGTATAAAAATGACAAGTAATTATTAAAGTTTTCCTTTAGTAGCGATTGAGTGCTTATCACTTATGTAAATTAATTAAGTTTGTTAGATTATATTGGATACTCAAATTGTGAGGTTGAGTTTTAATCATTATAAGTCGATTACATATTTACTTGGCCTGCGAGTCCGAGCACTTATTACTAACAGGTTCTTGATTGCTCATATTAGGACTTCATTCCAAGTTACAATACTTCACAAGTTCCATAAAGCATAGAAAGAAAAAGAAGCATTCATTTCATTTCATTGAATAAAAAGATTTATACCAATATCACTGGGTAGAGGGGCTTATAACATTTTCAGCCTCCCCCCTTGCCATCACCCAGATCTTCTACCCAAGAGAAGTCATTCCTTGGGTAACACTTCTAGAGCTCAGCAACAATTTGTGTTTTGACATATATCTTAGTAATCTAATCATCGGTGGCAGTAAGGTCTCCACTTTCTTGCTCAGCTCGACTTCAATGGCCATCTTCATGTTCAGCACAACTTACACAATCAGCATAAAGATCATCCTCGAGGGTAGCAAATTTTTCCTTCAAGTGTTGAAGCTCAACCTTGAGGTCTTGTGCCCTCTTTTCTGAAGTAGCCATGGCCTCTGCCAATAATGTTAGCTTGGTCTCCCATGTCCCGACGCACCCATACAATGTTCGGTTCCTTTCCCTCTGGATCTAAGTGCAGGCCAGCTGCTCCATTTGGAGGGACACTGAGCACGGGGCTAGGTCATCGTCATGCTCACCCTCTAGCCGAGAATGGTTGAGTGGCAGTGCATACTACTCAGCGAACTAGTTCGCAAGCTTCAAGTTATCAATAATTGACTCGTTAGATAATAACTTCTCGACTATCTGCTAAAGCTATCATTGAGAAGGAAGAAGAGGAGGAACTATTTTAGTAGCAGGGATCTCACGCTCGACTCGTGGCTCTAGAATGTCCTTTTGTTGTTCTTCAGAAATTGGAGAGGTCAGGGGTGTTGGTCATTTTTGGTGTTGGCGGAGTGGCATCGTCGGTAGGAGGAGCTAGCCCAGTTTTCTTTTGCTTTCAGATTAGTTGCTCAATGTTTTTAGCTCGGCTAGTAATCTCTGCAAAAGTAAAATAGTCTTAATAAGTAAAAAATATTGAAACATGAAGTCAAAGTATGTACCCTCTAAAGGAAGATTGTTGTAGAGCTCGGCTAGGTTGGGGTTCCTCAACACATAGACAATGTCCCACCATTTATTCTCAACTTCTATTATTTGTTCAATCGAAATTTTTTTCGAAGAAGCAATTGTTTTTAACTCTCTTACAATGGCTTTCTCCTCGAACAAAAGTCTCAGCTTCCTCGCTCTTTTATCAGTTAGACAATTCCAACTTGTTTAGATACCACCCCATTACTCGCCCGTCGTCTCTTCTACAAAGAAAAACTTGTGCTTCCACTTCTTTAAGAAGGACAGGAGGTTAGCAAAGAGGCCCATACCCTTCTAGGCATGAAAGTGCTAGTACTCCTCAGTGTCTCTTGTATTTAGTTGGAAGAATGTAGCAAAGATATGGGCATATGTGTGAACTTTCTTCCTTTAGCATAGTGCCCGAAAACCAGACAAAAGCGTCTCAGAATTAGGATGTATGGCTGAGAGTTGATAATACTTGAGAACTTCAATACCCAAAAAGTCGAGAAGAAGCCTTAAACCATACTTTAGTCATTCTTCATACAAGGCCACTTGAATCGGGCAAAGATAAGTGCTATCTGCTTGCCCCCTCTGACCACTGAGTGAAATACAAAACCGATCCTTATCAACACCATAGGTCTTGTCGATTCAAAAAAGATATCAACTGCTCAGGGTTGATTCAGTCTCAGTGACACTAACAGGGATGTTAGGACCAAACGTACTAGTACCAAATCCTCGCTCCTTGAGCACTAGTAACTCCACCTGTATTTGAGGATCCAATAGCCCTAGCAATAAAAGGGCCTGGAGGGATGCCAGATTCAACAACCCCTTCATTCCCACAACCCTGGCCACCGGATTCAGAAAAAAGCGATCGTATATTTGAGTCCTAGCTATAAACGACCATCAGAGATGGCGAAGTTGCGTTAGATCCTCTCCCCTCACTCATTTCGAAAGAAAGTTAAAGAAAAAGAGAAAAAGAACATAAAGATTACCTCTAAAAATTGTCTACCGGAGAAAGTCTGTCAAAAATTAGTAAGAGAAAAAAACAAACCAAAGTAAAGTAGTGAAAAGTGAAAATAAAAGAAGAAAGTGGAAGTCACTTTTTATAGAAGATCCAAGGCATTTAATGAAGAAATTTTTAAAATTCAAAATGCCCTATCGAAAGCTAAAAAGACTTTTATCATTTCAAGAAAAGTTATGATAGTTGTTTATATCGAAGAGATGACATGAAAATTATGCCCAATAGCTATTCACGGATCACTATGTATGCATTCCGACAGGACACTCTGAACAAGGCAATAAGACAAATAGTCGAACATGAACCTAAAGATTCATAGCGACTAAAAGGGGAATAAAAACAAAATCAAATAGTTAGCGCTTAGAATAAAATATTGAACGTGACAGTTCAAATGTCAATACTCATTTAGAAAGTCAAAATCAAAAACATCTAAATTGAGTATTCTCAAGCCGAACAAAAGAAAGTTCGGTCTATGACTAGACCGGACAGTAATGAAGATAGCAACATCATTGCTCGACCAACAAACTCAGCAAAACCTATAATGAACAAAAGAAGCATTAAAAAGGATACAGCCAGATTTTTAGAAAGTAATCATGGCTTATTCTAATATTGTCTCCGTAATTAAGGCAACGATAACCTTCCCTAAAGCCTATAAATATCAAAGAAGACCTAAGAAATAGATACACATATTCACCTTCTTAAATCAATACAAAATTATTTCTCTCATTCTCTTATTATTATATTTCTGTAATAGGCATCGGAGTGGCGGGCCACAAGGCCACTGCCTCACTTTTTTTGTTTTTCAAATCTACATGGCAATTGGATTGGAACCTAGAAGCTCACTATAGCATCACCAAGTTAGATCGGGGATGCATCAGGACTGAAATCACGTCCACAGATCTAAAAGTTACGATGACATTAACAGATACAATCCAAGTTGATGACAGTAGCAATAATGGAGTGGATTTGCGCCAATATAGAACTTGAAGGACAAAGGAGCAGAGACATCCTACATGCGGTGCCGAAGGTCATTTGCATCACTAAATTAACTGTTCTTGCATTGAGATTAATATATAAATTATAAATTAATTTATTTTCTTGTAGATTAATTTTTTTTAGTTTTATTCTTTTTATTGTTGTTAATTTTTTTGCATTTAATTAATTTATACTAAATTATACACTCTTTGATATTACAGTAAATATATTAAATTACATACCGTAGCAATGATCCAAAGTACTATTGATTATATATTTTTTGTAATATATTAAATATATTATTTCATCCAAGTATTGAAAAAAAAATTAATTTAAATATATTATTATAATCATTATATTAAGGCTAAATGATTAAAAAAAATTAAATCTTTATAAGTTTTTCAATTTTAGCAAAACCTTTTAATTTTATCAATTTAATCTCAAACTTTCATAATAGTTTAAATTTTAGTAATTAGCCTAATTAGATGACTTAATTGATAAAAATAATTCAAATATTTACCAACATTATTAATATTAGTCAATAATTTTAATTTTTTTAAAACATTTTAGCAATTATTATCAAATAAATCAAATAAAATCATTATTTCAGAAATAATTAGATTTATTTTGGTTATATTACTTACTAATATTTTATGTTTAAATATTTGAATTTTTTTATTTGTTAGGCCTTAAATTTGAAATAAAATAATAAGAAAGATATGAATTAAAAGTATAATAGAAAGAGATCAAGAAAAAAAATTACATTAAGATGACAATATTAGATATATTATTTATTTATTATATTTTTTGTAATCAATAAAAAGTTTGTTAAGTAAAACTAATGAAAATATTAAAATTATTGAACAAAATATACATGAAAAGATTTGAATAATTTGCCAATTGATAAATTTAATTTAATTGTTTTTAATTAAATTTATTGTTAAAATTGAAAACAATATGAAAAGTTCATGATTAAAGTGATAAAATTAGAAGGTTTGATTAAATTTGATAATTGACATAAAATTTTTAATTTTTTTTTATCATTTAGCCTTATATTAATTTACAAAATATGTTTTATTAATGTAAAAATATATTATTGATATTAATTTTCAAAATATAGCACCTTGGCTTCTATTAAATTTTAATGAAATTGTTTTAAATATATTATTATAATCATTATATTAATTTACAAAATATATTAACTTACCAATATTACCTAAACAGTTATATTAATTTATTAATATACTAATTATGTTAATTGTCAAAAAATAACATTTGGATTTATATTAAATTTTTAATAAATTATCTTAAATATATTAATAATATCAGTATATTTATTGACAAAGTATATTACTTTAAAAATATATTAATTTAAATACATTAAGTTATAAAACATATATAGTTTAAATATATAAAAAGAATAATAAAACATAGTTTCTAAACAAACATGTCAAATTATTTAAATTTAAATTATTAATTTTATAAAATAAAATTAATTTCATTATATTATATATTTTTATATTAAAGTATTAAATATATTGATCTAAATATGTTAATCTAAATTTATTACTTATTTATTGAGTTATATTAATTAAAGATATACTAACTAAATTTACATATAGTATTTAACTAATTAACTTTGCTGGAGAGAAATGTAAATTGGAGAGCTGCTGCTGAGAGATTTATACAAATGAGGACAGAGGGATGGGATTTAAAATTCGAACTTAACGACATTATAGAAATCGGTGTCTTGTGGCAGTGATTCCTCATGACTTGAAGGAAGAATCTCTGCAGCACTAAAGTGGCTCACTATAGACCTACGTAGCACGGAAACGGAAACGCGGACATAAGGAAACATAGAAACAAATATGGAAAAATGACATTTTAAAAAATATAAGAAACGAAAACGTATAAATATAAAAAATATAGGAGTATATATATATATATATATATATATATATATCCAAATCATGAAAGATGTTCAACAATAAATAAAATTCAAATCAACATTCAAATTCAACCATAAAGATACATATTTAGAAGTTTCATATTTATAACAACACATTCAAATGTTTAAAAAAGAAAAGATAATAAAATTTATGAAATTTCCTCTATTTTACTATTCTCCTACTCCATGCTTGTAGTTGCATTTTCATAAAAAAAAACAGACTCTAACTCTGGTTCATCTAATGAAAGGTTGGTAAATTCAAGAACTCTCACATCTTCCATACTCCCAAATTGATCACTATCAACATTTCATAATTTTGTCTTCTCATCATAATATTGAGATGAGTTTCTCGACAGAAGATGAAAATTATTATAGATAAAAACTAAGTCATTTGCATGTTTTGGAGTTAATTTATTCATTCTATATGAATGAATAAAGGAGTAAGTACTCCAATTTCTTTCACGACCAGAAGAGGAAGTAGGTTGTCCAAGCACTTTAAAAGCCAACCTTTGAAGTAAAGGTGCATTAGAACCAAAACATGGCCACTACTTCCTAGGATTTGTAGCATACATACTTCCAATAGAATCATGATTTGCAAAAGGCCCACTTTTCAAAAAAAAAATTTGCAAATTCATCATTTGCTCTAATTCACTCATCTTCATTACAAAAAATCCTCCTAAAGCATTTAATTTTTTCAGTTGATACTTCTCCATCCATATAAGGAGGAACTCTACCTTTTCCCTCTTGAAGCCATTTTTCATTGTAAAACCTTCAAAAACAAGAAAATAAATTCAAGAAATAAAAAAATTTTATAACAAGAAGATGAGTATGTAACTTAGAAATTTACCTTGGATTTAATGAATGAGCCCAACAATGAAGGGGAGTGTTGTTTTTTGCCCAATGATCAACAAGAATTCGATGAACCACATCATAGAAAGGAGAAAACCCATCTGCTTGCTTTCCTTCATGATAAAAAATAACCTTCTTCACCTTTTCAATCATAGAATCCCACAACTCATAAACCAAATGAAGACATGGTTTGTTTGTGTCACAAACTCTAATCATGTCATAAATGGGCCCAGTAAAATCAAAGATGTAATCAACCTTTTTCCACCAATCCTCATCCACCACTTTGTCACGAACAAATCTAGCTTTGCCTTGGTCATCATCTCGGTATTGTGCTCACTGATCACTCATAATCATTGCTTCCAAAGCATGCCTAATGAGTTTAAATCTTTTAAGCATCACAACAATAGAAGCAAAACGAGTGTCAGCAACTGAAAGCAATTTCAAAGGGTTAAACCGATTATAAATTGCAAGCCTCATGGAATGATTCATTATAAAATTCTTGATTTGCAAAGCATCCCCATAGATTTCAGTGATCCAGTGACATACATCATAAGTTTCTTGATTAGTTTTCAAATTTTTTGCTACACATATATTCTTCAAAGCAAGATTAAGAGTGTGAACAACACAAGGAGTCCAATAAATATGTTTAAACATCCCCTCAATGATTTCTCTAGCACCCTTACAATTCGAAGTATTATTAGTAATGACTTGTGCCACTTTTTGATGACCCACCTTATCAATTACTTCCTTTAGCAAACTAGCAATAAATTGCTTATCTTTCACTTCACCAGAACAATCTACAGATTTGATAAACATGGGGCCAGACTCAAAAACAACCATAAAATTAATCAAAGGCCTCCTCTAGGGATCACTCCCTCCATTACTCACAATACTAAAACCCTTTTTTAACCAAGTGCTTTTAATTGGTTCAAGCAACCTCTCTACATTTATTTTTTCTTACTGAAGTAATGTGGTTCTCAATTTGTTATAACTAAGCAACACATAATCACCCAAAGCATGATTAGCAGCAAAAGAATAAGAACTCATATAATAAGGGTTTCTAGCAAAATTAAAAGATAGACCCTCAGTGTAGAACATTCTAGCAATCTTTGTATCTAATTGAGCTCTAGTTTACAAGTCAAAAGCTCTACCAAGAGGACAATCATTAACTCTTCTTTTCTTCAAAGCTACTGAAATACTTGGTTTAGTTATATTCAATGAAGGAACAAAAGTTGTATTAATAGGCAAAGAAACTTGCCTAGATTGTGAATTGATAATTTTGTTTGTTGCCTCATTCTTCTATTTCCTCATTTCAGAATATTATCATTCCTTACTTTTTTACACACACTAATCCCTTTTCTAGTGATTTTCAATGAAATAGCTCTCACTTTAGTATAAGTCCCTTACTTTTCTTGTCCACAAAAATTACATATCCATTTATAATTACCTCTTCCTTCTCTGATTTTCTCAAGTTTAGTCACATATCTCCACAAAGGATTAAAATCTTCCTCCCTAGTTTTCAAAGAAGTGGCACTAGTGCTATTTGCTTGAGTAGATTTAGAATTCAAAGAATCCATTCAAATATTGTCCAATCAAAAAGACAAAAAGAAAATGCACTTTCATACAATTTGCAAATTATTTAAACAAATTATATACTAAAGATTAATGCACAATGCAAATTATATATTAAAAGATTAAAGAATTAAATAATAAAATTGAATAAATTGGATATAAAAATTATTATGAAAAATTTTAACATATAATATAACGATACATAAAACAAATTGTATTAAACAAATTATACATAAATTATTACAAAAATATAAAATATATTAATATAAAATACAAAGTTTGAATGTTGAAATTTTTTTTATTTATCATTAATTAGAATTTAAACTTGAAATTTTATAATTTTAAAAGTAACTTTAAAAATATATTTACATTTGTCCTTAATTTCCCTTAAAACTTTAATTGCAAAAATATGGCAAATCTTGAAAATTTTTAGTGAATTTGAGAGAAATTTTTTATCTTTCTTTTTTTCAAAAAAAATATTTATGACAACTCTTCTAATTTGGTTTGAGAAAAATCTAATTATGGAATACACATTTAGAGAAAAAAATTGATATTAAATGTGATAAATTTGTGATTAATTAATGGAATAAATTTGTGATTTATTAATGGAAGTTGCTTAATAAAATTGTTTTACAAAGAAATTAATAAGGAAAATAATAAATTTAATATAATAAATTAATCAAACAATCCATATATAAAATCTAAATACCTAAATGCAATCGGGAATGAGAAAGAAGTGCAATCGGGAATGAAAGAGGAGAACGAGAAAAGCCAATTGACAGAGTAGAGCAGAGGATGGATAGGGCAGATCAGAGAATGGATAAGGCAAATCAGATCAGAGGGAAAAGAAGAGAAAGAGAGATGCGATCCTTACCTGCGATACTACCATTGAAGGTTTGATCGTCTCCTTCTTCTTCTTCTTCTTCTTCTTCTTCTTCTTCTTCTTCTTCTTCTTCTTCTTCTTCTTCTATGTTTGTCTTTTGTTGATGTTGATTGTGAATGTTAAGTGGCCTGCGATCTGTTTGCGATTTTAACCTACCCATTTTCCTTTTTTTAAAATTTTCTTTAAAGAAATGCATTTCCGGTGACAGAAACGCTTTTTCAATTTCAATATTTCTAGAAATGGCCCAGAAATGTTTTCGAGCCTTGTCATGTCGTTTCCCTATCGAAAACATTTTCGACATTGGGAAACGCAAC
Source organism: Hevea brasiliensis (assembly GCF_030052815.1). Taxonomy (NCBI): domain Eukaryota; kingdom Viridiplantae; phylum Streptophyta; class Magnoliopsida; order Malpighiales; family Euphorbiaceae; genus Hevea; species Hevea brasiliensis. The sequence goes on from NC_079501.1 coordinate 81,978,859, forward strand.
CCAGTGCCGTTTCCATGCTTCATAGATACCGACACCCATGAGTTTACTAACCTCGATGGAACAGCTCAAATTGGAAAGTCGTTTTTGGTTTATTACCGATAGTATGAATGTCGGTATGCATTATCAAAATCCAAACTATCAATTTTGCATTCACATCTTCCACCGCGACAACATTGACCATGATTTGGGAAATTATTTTCCCAATGCACACAGAAGTGATTTTTTTTTTAAAAAAAAAATTAGACAATTTCGGTAAAATGCTCTTTTTGTTCATATGTCTAGTTTTGTTCAAAATTTGTTACATGGCCTATTTAGGGTCCTTATATCTTCCTAGTCATTTCATGTTTATAAGCAACTTTGGCGCCATTAGAAAATAGACATGTATAGTTTTCCAATGACATATTATATGCTAATTTTGGTTGAGAAATGAGGAAGTTATAAGCCTAAAAAGTTGAAAAAAAAATAATATAGAAATTTTGAAAATTCCAAAAATTTGGAACATGGTCACTAACCCCACTTTAATTGGCTATATCAGATAAATTTTAACAACCATCCATGAACTTATCTAGTTGTAATATTACAGTACCTTAACTTGAAAATGTAACATAAAACCCCATCAACTTTCATATTTTACATAGTAAAATTTCTCTAATATCTAATTATTTATTTTTCAGTTAGATGCTGACTTGGACAATTCCATCATGGAGTTTAGTTAGTATTTCTCTTTTCTCTCTCAAGCCATATGTAAATTGAATCATTCTTCTCTCTATAGATAGAATAATTTTTCGGATAAATTTCTACAACTGTCTCTGAACTTATATAGTTGTAACACTACAATCCTTTAATTTTAAAATGTAACGTAAAACCCCCTAAACTTTAAAACATTGCACAGTAAAATTCCTTTGACTTTCAATTACAGATTTTTTAGTTAGAAACTGATGTGAATAGCTCCCGCATGGCGCTTAGTCAATATTTCTCTCTCATCTCTTTTGCAAAGTGTAAAATTATTCTCTTTACGCATGAAAAATTATTTTGTCTATAAAAAGAAAAATGATTTAATTTACACATGACTTAAGAGAGATAAGATAAATACTGACTAAGCTCCATACTGAAACTATCCAGGTTAGCATCTAACTGAAAAATTAGTAATTGGAGGTTAGAGGGATTTTACTATGTAAAATTTAAAAGTTGATGGGGTTTTATGTTACATTTTTAAGTTGAGAGACTGTAATATTATAACTAGATAAGTTCAGGGACAGTACATGTGTAAAGAGAATAATTTTATACTTTGCACAAAAGAAGAGAAAGAATTATTGACAAAACACTATATGGGAGTTGTTCACATTAGTTTCTAACTAGAAAATCAATAATTGAAAGTTAGAGGGATTTTACTGTGCAAAATTTGAAAGTTTAGGGGTTTTATGTGACATTTTAAAGTTGAAGGACTATAGTGTTATAACCATATAAGTTTAGGGACAATTATTAAAATTTATCTTGACTATATCCTATATCTTTTTTGTGTAATTTGGCATGTGTTGCATAATCTATATCATTAGAGAGTAGAGTTACATAACTTTCCATATAAACATAGAAGATATGAGTCTTCAAATTTTGCAAAAATCATAAAAAAATTTCTAAAAACTTTAGTGGTTAAAGAAGACCCTTTTAAGTTTTTTCTCATGTGTTTCTATATATTTACAAGATTGCCATTAAAATATCTTGCCCTTGGTTTTGGAATTATTTATCCCTCTGCCATTGTTGGTTATTTACCCTTTTGCTATTGACAACTTTGTCCTTGGTTTTAATTAAAATTATCAAGTTTCCATCATGTTGAATTTACATATTTACCCTTATTTAGGATTTGAATTAAATTGTTTAATTCAAAAAAAATTATAATTTTAATCATGATTTAATTAGGACATGAAGTAATTCATTTAATTCAATTAAAATTATAAATTAATGCTAATTGACACATAATTTGGCTGTTTCTTGGCAAATTGTTTTACACTTCGAAACAAGGCTTTAACAGTGAATTGTTTAGGCTTTAAAAAATTTGAGGCTTAAAATTATTTTTTGGACAATTTTTTAATTTTTTATAATTATTTAAAATATTATTAAAAATTAAAAAATTATTTTATTACCCAAAAATTATGAAAATTGTCCCAATATTTTTTTATTATTTTATTTAATTTTAGGTCATAATAATTGCTTTACATAATTTATTTGATCTTATTGTTCTGTATATGTTGCAGAAAACTTATGACACATTGTATGAAGATGCGTAAGAGGATATTCATTCTATGATAGAGGTATAGAGTGATTGTCCTAGATACTAATTTAATTAATCTGCATATGGACCTGAATATCGAGGGATAACTTGGCATGCCTAGTGAAGTACATCATTAGAGTAAATGGATTGATTCAAAGCATAACCAGGCAAGGGGATCTGTTAATCGATATTAAGAGATATAGAGTTCTTATGTCAACTTTATCAACACTCAATGAGAAAAGAATACTTAATATGTTGTGGCATAAGTTGGATCATAATATTAGTGGATTTGTTAAAAAAATATGCTAATTGTGTAGCAAGGAAGTCTATATGTTGTTCCTTTGGAGTATCTATGTAGGATAGTAAGAGACAAAATTTGGTGAGACCGATGCTGCCTATATAGTTTATGAGTTGTCTTCTAACCTTTATATGAATCTTCTTCGTTCTATGCCTTTGTTGAACCTACATAAGTTTATTAGTTTTTTTTAGTACTTTATGTTAAGTACTTTATATATATATTTTTTTAGTTGAACAATATGTTGTTTTATGCAACTACCTATGAGACAATACATATTAGATGATGATTGAAAATATAATGAACTTTTGATTTTGAATATAATGTGAAATAAATGTTAGCATAATTAATTATTATATAGGATACTTATTTATGTATATAAATTTAGTGTGTATATATATATATATATAACGACTCAAAACTTTTAACCTAAATTTGACACTTGACTTTACAATAATTGACACTTGGCAAAAAAATATAGTAGCAATTTTATTTAAAATTTTACTTTAATTTATCTTTTTTAATTATAAATTTAATTATTAGTATTAAATAATATTTAACCAAATAAATTATTTGAAAATATATAAATTTTAAATTTGGACTATAGGATAAAATGAAAGGGAATATATTTACTATAAATATAATTTCAAATATATATATATATATATATTAAAAATCTAAAAATCATATGAATAAAAATTGTAATTAATAATTAATATGTTATAATGGCTTAATGAGAGTACTTAAAATTTGTCAATTGTAGCATATCCTAATTTTTTGTCTTTATTTATATATTTTTATATAAAAAATAGATTATCATATTAAATATTAACTTATCATTTAAATATTTTCAAATTTCACCTATTAAAATCTTATACAACTCAACTCAACTTAACTAAACCTTTATCCCAAAAATTTGGGGTCGGATATATGGATTCGGTTTCTACATTCTAAACGATTTTGGGTTAATCCTCAGAAATGTGTAATGCTTTTAGGTCATGTTGCACTACTCTCTTCCAAGTCAATTTAGGTCTACCCCTTTTTTTCTTTCTATCCTCTAACCTAATATGTTCTATTTGTCTAACCAGAGCCTCCGTATGTCTACGCTTCACATGACCAAACCACCTCAATCTCCCTTCTCTCAACTTATCTTCAATTGGCACCACTCCAACCTTTTCTCTAATACTCTCATTACGGACTTTATCTAGTCTAGTATGGCCACTCACCCACCTTAACATTCTCATCTCTGCATCTCTCATCTTAGAAGCATATGACTCTTTCAGTGCCCAACACTCACTACCATATAACATAGCCGGTCGTATGGCTGTACGGTTAAATTTTCCTTTCAACTTATTGGGAATCTTACGATCGCATAAAACTCCAGTGGCACATCTCCACTTCAACCATCCGGCTTTAATCCTATGACTAACATCCTCCCCACATCCCCCATCTACTTGAAGGACTGAGCCTAGATATTTAAAGTGATTACTTTGGGACAGTATCGCTCCATTCAAACTAACTCCTTCCCTATCACCAGTTTGGCCTTCACTGAATTTGCAATGCATGTATTCTGTCTTCGTTCTACTTAACTTAAAACCCTTTGACTCTAGAGTACTTCTCCAAAGTTCTAACTTTCTATTGACTCCTTCTCATGTCTCATCTATCAGAACAATATCATCTGCAAATATCATGCACCAAGGAATATTCTCTTGTATATGTTTCGTCAATTCATCTAAAACTAATGTAAAAAGGTAAGGGCTTATGGTTGATCCTTGGTGTAATCCAATTGAGATCGGAAAATCTCTTGTGTCCCCTCCCACTGTGCGCACAATAGTAGTTACTCCTTCATACATACCTTTCAACACTTGTATGTACCTAATAGATACCCTCTTTTGTTCTAACACATTCCATAAGACATCTCTTGGAACACTATCATAAGCCTTCTCCAAATCAATAAAAACTATGTATAGATCTTTCTTCACATCTCTATATTTCTTTATTAAGCTTCTAATGAGAAAGATCGCTTCCATAATTGAACGACCGGGCATGAAAACAAATTGATTGAGAGAGATAGAAGTATCATGACGTAGTCGATGCTCCACAACTCTCTCTCACAACTTCATAGTATGACTCATGAGTTTAATTCCCCTATAGTTTGAGCAACTCTGTATGTCTCCCTTATTTTTAAAAATAGGTACTAAAATACTTCTCCTCCATTCATCAGGCATTTTCTTTAAGTTTAGAATCTTATTAAATAATTTAGTTAACCATGCCACTCCCATATCTCCCAAACACTTCCACACTTCAATTGGTATTTCATCGGGTCCACAAGCTTTACCCACTTTCATTCTCTTAAGTGCTTCCTTTACTTCTAAAGATCTAATCCTTCTAGTATAATTCGCATTCTTTTCTATTGTTCTATAATCTATATTCACGCTATTACCATTTTGACTATTATTAAAGAGATCATTAAAATAATTTCTCCATCTTTCTTTAATGTCCTCATCTTTCACCAACACTTTTCCTTCTTTATCCTTAATGCACCTAACTTGATTGAGATCTTGACATTTCTTTTCTCTCCTCCTTACTAATCTATAAATATATTTCTCCCCTTCTTTAGTTCTAAGTTTCTCATATAACTTTTCAAAGGCCTGTGCTCTTGCTTGACTAACTGCATTTTTTGCCTATTTCTTTGCTATCTTGTACTGTTCATATGCCTCATTATTATTACATTTAGGTAATTTCTTATACCATTCTCTTTTTCTCTTCATTGCCTTTCTTATACCACCTATTAAAATCTTATATTATAAAAAAATTATTATCTAAAATTCTTTTTTCTAGATCTTTTAAAAATTTCAAAATTATTAGGTTTACAAATTTCATATTATATATCTATGAATGAATTTTTAATCAAATTTTCTACTAGATTAAAAATGGTAAATTATTTTTTAAAACGTTTTATATATAATTATTCAATAAAAATTTATTCATAAAATTTTAAAAATTGTTTGTAAAAACATTTCTTGTATTTATCGCACTATGCAACCTACCATTATTAATCCAACATTGTTTTTTTTTTTAATTTTTTGTTAAATTGTTAAATATACAGTGTGATATGCTTTTGTTAGTAAATGGATATTATGAATTTGTGATTGTGATATGCTTTTATTATTGAACGGATATTGTTGTGATATTCTTTTTATTAAATGGGTATTGTGATTGTGATTTGTTTTTATTCAATGGGTATTGATGCTCTTGCTATGATGTGTAAATTGTAATTAAGCAAATCATTGAAAAAAAATGTTTAATACTTTAACATCTTATTTGCTTGAACTGGGAGATTGAGGCAATAGTGATAGTTGTTGCTTTAATTAATTAATTTATAATTTTTTTCTATATGTTGCATTGTTGCCAGCATTGTAAATACTTTCTAAATATACCATAATGTATAATTGTGCAAATTATTGAAAAAAATAATTGTTTAATGTTTTAATTTATTATTTGCTTGAATTGATAGTTGTTGCTTTAATTTCTTATTTTCTTATATTTGTTGCTTTTGTTGCTAGTATTGAATTTAGATAGCACAACCTTTATGGTATTGTTTTGTTGCTTTTTAATTATGTTGCTTTTTTTTATTATTATTTTGGTTAGATCATAGATGGGTGATAAGTGTAATACAATTAAATCTTCTACTAGTAGTAGAAGAATGGACCTTGGATGGGCATATGTGATTCAAGTTAATGAAAATAATACCAATGATCTTCAATGCGTCTACTATATGAGAGTTTATAAAAGGAGGGTTAATAAAATTAAGCAACACCTTCTTGGAGGTTACAAAAATACAGTTTGGTATCCAAAATGTCCATAAGAATTGAGGAGTCAAATTCAGGAATTCATTAGTAAAAAAAGAGAGTAGAAATCAGTTATGAACGTGGAAAGATTGCCTAAATTTGAGGATGTTGAAACACTAAGAATTGATTAAAATGAGGAAGAGGATGATTTGGTGTAAGAAATTGGTAGTGGAAAATGAAGGGAAACAATTCATGGAAGTGGAAAATGAAGGGAAACAATTCATGGTAGTGGTACTAATGCTTTAAAAAAAAACCAAAAGTTCCACAAGCACAAAGCAGTAGAGGGCCTATTGACACTTATTTTTCCCCTAGACCAACTATTATGGGAAAAAATACTATTGATGAAAATAGTCAGGCTAAGAAGGAGTTAAGGGAGCGTGCTTATGTTGCCTTAGCACGATGGATGTATGATGTAGGAATAGCTTTTAATGCTGTAAATTAGGATATTTTGGCAAAATGATTCGAGCAATTAGAAATTATAGGCGGGGAGGGGGGGGATTTATCATAAGTTTAGAGTTCGGTTATGGAATAAGGAAGCGCGCACCACAAATGATCTTCTTGAGTCTCATAAAGAAAAATGGGAGAATTATGGATGTTCATTGATGTGTGATGGATGGATGGGTAGAAAAGGGAGAATGTTGATTAATTTCTTGGTTAGTAGCCCAAAAGGAAGTGTGTTTATTAAATCAGTTGATGCAAGTGATGAATCAAAGACATCTGTGTTGTTAACTAGTTTGATTAAGAAAGAATTGATAGCAATTGGTCCTAAAAAAGTGGTTCGAGTGGTTAAGATAATGCATCAAATAATGTTGCGGCAGGTAAATTATTTATTTAATATTTTCTATTAATGAAATATAACTAAAAAGAAAAATCTATTTTTTTATTTATTTTTATTATTAATGAAATGAATTATCTATTTGTTTATGATAGGGAGAATGTTGGAAGCAAAATTTCCCCATCTATACTAGACTCCATATGCAGCCATTGTATAGATTTGATGTTGGAAGATATTTTTAAAATAAGGCTTTTCAGTGAAAGATTCTGCAAAAGTGTTGAGCTTACTGGCTTCATATATGGCTCTTCAAGAGTTTTGAATATGTTGCGAAAGTTTACTAAAAGAGTAAAATTGCTAAGGCCGGGACAAACTACATTTGCTTTTGCTTTCAATACTTTAGGAAGGATTCATCTTTAGAAGACCAACATTAGAAAAAAGTTTACTTCAGAGAGATGGACAAATAGTAAATGGGCTAAAGAGATGAAAGGCAAAAAGTGTGAAAGAATGGTTTTAACTCTTGCCTTTTAGAGTCATGTTGTATATGCTCTTAAGATTTCTAGTCCTCTTATTTGTGTGCTTCAACTGGTTGATAATGAAAAAAAAAAGAGTCATGAGATATATTTATGAAGCCATGGATAAGGCTAAAGAAACCATTGCCAACTCACTCAATGGCAATAAAGAGAAATACAAGAATATTTTTGAGATTATTTATGCAAGATGTTCAATTCAACTGCATCATCCTTTGCATGCTGCTAGATACTTTTTGAATCCTGAATTTTTTTATCCAAATAAGATGAGAATCGAGTGTAATGAAGAAGTGAATTTAGGCTTGCTTTCGTTCATTCATAAAATGGAACAAGATTTAACAAAAGTTGACATGATTCTTGATGAAATTGAAAAGTACAAAAAGGCTAAGGGAACCTTTGGTTATCCTTCTGCTATTAGAGGAAGAACAACTAAATCTCCAGGTTATTAATTTAAATTTTTATTATTTTTCATCTTACTCATTTATTAAATTATATTATGAATTTGAGTTTGAGAATCATTGGTTCTATATTTTAATAGCTGCTTGGTGGAAAATGATAAGGATACCTCAATGTAACCAACTTGTAAATAATATCATATTTATAACCACCTAGATATACAGCATCATACTCCGTATATATAGATATTTTCTATAATAATTATATCATTATTTTAATAATCAGAATCCACATGGTATTAGAGCCCTTCTAGCCTCACAGCACTTGAAGGCATCATGTCTAATAATAATGCTATTGTTCCCAATGCCACTTCTGTCTTTGCCACATCTCCAACTTCTCTTCCCAATGTTGTCCCATCTCTTTCTATCAAATTAACATCTAATAATTATTTGCTATGGAGTGCTCTTCCATTGTTACACAACCATAATCTAGCCAACCACATTGATTATATGACTACTTCACCAAATACAACATTAGACGATGGCAACCCAAATCCCTAGTATCTTCTTTGGTTTTAGCATGATCAAACTATGCTCAGTTGGATGTTCTCATCCATATTCGAAGCTATTTTGCCCCAAATCATTGGCTTATGTACTGCACAAGAAGCATGGCAAAAATTGGCTATAATTTTTAGATATGGTTCTCGTACACAAATCCAACAATTGAGAAAGCAACTAAAGCATTTGACCAAAGGATCATATTTTATTAATGTATATATGCATAAGGCTAAGTTTATTTTTAATCAATTATCTGCTCTCTAGTGTCCCATCTCTGAAGATGTTCTCATTAGTGATATTATGGTTAGCATTGGCTCGGCTTATCGACCCTTCACATGGGAAATTGAAGCCCATAATGCTCCAATCACATATGATGATCTTTATGAATTGCTATTAAGTGACGAGGCTTAATTACAAATAGAGTCACTATCCATAGATTCTACAGTGCCACCTACCACACATTTGGCAGCAACACACCATAATTCTCTTGGTGGTCATTCCAACAGGGGAAGATGCAGTCGTGGGAGGCAATCCACATCCCATTAGCCACACCAACAATCCTCAACATTTACCACCATCTACTACAATTACCAAGGGTATGGTCATCTTGCTTGTCAATGTCCTTCTCCCAAATAGTCAAACACTATGATAGCATCACAACCCAAACCACATTCCAATCTTGCATTTATTGGAACCACACCAATGTAAACTTGGACAGTCGATTCGGTAGCCAATTATAATTTAGCTACTAATAATGAGAGCATCACTAATTCTACTCCATACCAACGCATAGAAGGAATAGTCATTGGTAATGGTAATACTCTTCCAATCTCTAATTAAGGATTTTCTTTTGTATTTCTTAATAACAATCCTTTCACTCTAGATAATATCTTACACTCTCCATCCATTCATCGTAATTTGCTATCTGTATTTGCTTTTACTAATAGCAATAATATTTCCATTGAGTTTTTCCCTAACATGTTTCTTTTAAAGGATATCCACACGAAGCGAATCCTCTACCAAGGCTAGAGTAAGGATGGACTTTACACACTACCCTTTCCAGATTTCCATTGCCTATTCTCCTACTACTAATATTGCTTAATTATCTACTTGGCATGCCTGTCTAGCCCATGCCAATGATCATGTCGCCAATTCTGTTCTCAGCTCCAATAAAATTTCTTTTAATAAAAATGATTTGTGCTTTCCTTATAATTCTTACAATGTTAGTAAGAGTCATAAGTTGCCTTTTTTAGAGTCTCATTAAGTTTTTTTTTTTAAACCCTTTAAATTAATTTGTTTTGATGTTTGGGGTCCTTCCCTAATTGAATCAATTGATGGATTTCACTACCATGTCTTATTTTATGACCACTATAGCAAATTCATGGATTTACTTCATTAAAAGTAAATCTGATGTTATAAATATCTTCATTAAATTTCATCATATAGTGGAAAAATATTTTGGCTTACCTGTAAAATGTTTCCAAGTAGATTGGGGTGGTGAGTTTCAATCCTTAACAAAATACCTATGAGATAATGGAATTACCTAACGAATATCATGTCCATATACCCTAGAATAAAATGGTTGTGCTGAATGAAAACATAGACACATCGTGGAAACTGGTCGTGCATTATTGCACCATGCGTATGTTCTATATCAATATTGGACATGTGCTTTTGAAACAGCTGTCTATACAATTAACTGACTCTTATTTGTTCATACTAAGCCCTCTACCCCATTTCAAAATTTATTCCACCAACCACCAAATTATGATGAACTTAAAGTGTTTGAGTGCTTTTGTTATCTATGGTTAAAGCCTTATACCAAAAATAAATTTGAACCCTGATCCACTCCATGTGTTTTTCTTGGTTACAGTAAGCTACACAAAGGTTATATTTGTTTTGATTTTCATTTAATAAATATCATGTCTCACATCATGTTTTATTCCATGGATAGTTGTTTCCCTTCGAAGGCATAAATGCAATTACTCCCATTGGCAGTCCAAATTTGCATGATCCACCATCTAAGAGTTCAAGTCAAATCATATTATCTCCATGACCAAACATACCCATGCATAAAGAACACCCATTATTACATCACATGCCTTCCACTAGCACAAATGGCATCTTGGGAGAACACCCGTCCATGAGATCAATTCCATCATGTCACCAAGTTCCCATTTCCATTATACCTTCACCATTCACCATCCTAGAGCCATCAAATATTCAAACACCTGTCCATAACAAACCTTTATCATTTACACCACCCACCTTATCTAAACCAACATGACACTTATCCCACTTGATCTCTTATCATCGAATTTAAATAGTTCCACATCACCACAACTAGATGAATCCATCCTCAACTCATCCTTATCCTTTCAAACTAATCCAACCTCTTCACATCTTATCCACCAAAGTCTAATATTAATTCCAAATAAAACATCATTAGATGGCTTATCCGTACTTGTGGACCTCATTGCTTATCCAAATAACCAATATCATTCGACCTCATCTCTATTAGTTCCACAATTACCATCCACCACCTCTCAATAAAACCAACATCCTATGATTACTCATAGCAAAATGGGCAGTTTAAAACCAAAGACATATACTGCCACAACCTTGCCACAAGTCCCCTCATGCTATACAAAAGCTGCACCTCATAAGCAATGGAGAGACATTATAAATTTCAAAATCATTGTTGTTCTACAAGCTAGCACTTGGACCTTAGTTCCTCATTCTCAAGCTCATAATGTTATGGGTTATAAATGGGTCTATCGCATCAAACAAAAGGTTGATGGCACCATTGATCGATACAAAGCTCAACTTATGGCGAAGGGATACCATCAACAACCAGGAGTGGACTTTACTGACACTTTCTCACCAGTCATTAAACCAACGACTCTACAAATCATTTTTTCATTTGTGTTATAGGAAGTCAATCCTATAATTATGTAAATGATATTCTTTCTTAATTAATTAGTTTAGATTGTAACAGTTGGGCTCTAACCACTAGAGGAATTGTCCGCTTTGGCCATAAGCCTCAACGTTTTGTCCCATAGGTGGAATGGAGAACTTCTCAGGAGGTCACTCATCCTAGGATTTCTCTTAAGCGAGCACTCTTAACCCTAGAGTTCTTCCAACTCTCCAGGCCATTCCACCAAAAGGCACCTCTAGTGATTAGTTTCCCCATTTTATATATCATTACCTTATCCTCCCATTCTGATGTGGGACATGTTTCCTTGTCTTTCAAAGGAGCTGTGGCTCAGGCTGAACATGGCGTAAAGCTCCTTTGAAAGACAAGGAAACACGTCCCAAATCAGAATGGGAGGATAAGGTAATGATATATAAAATGGGAAAACTAATCACTAGAGGTGCCTTTTGGTGGAATGGCCTGGAGAGTTGGAAGAACTCTAGGGTTAAGAGTGCTCGCTTAAGAGAAATCCTAGGATCCTGGGAAGTTCTCCATTCCACTTATGGGACAAAACCGTGAGGCTTATGGCAAAAGCGGATAATTCCTTTAGTGGTTGGAGCCCAACCGTTGCATAGATATTAGGATATGTTCCCAATTAAAATAATTAATTATAGGATCCTTTGTATATAAATACCTTGTATCTCATTTAATACAATACATGAAAAATATTCACTACATAGTGTCAGAGCCACGTAAGAAAAGAAAATTTTTTTTTTCTATGTTTTAAAAAACTAGACATGTTTAGTATTCAGAGCCACTACTATGGTGTTAGGTCACTATCTCAAGGTGGCATTTGGATCTAAATGCCCACCCAAGAAGGACGTCTATTTGTCGGTGACCTCACCTGGAAAGTCCAGCCATCAGAAGGTCAGTGAGTGTGACTCACTCTCCATTATAAGCTTCTTCTACTATCCCACTCGCTAGTGCATAGAGGCACCTCGCTGTCATCTGCCATTTCGACTACTCTTGCCGGTGTCATGTTGGGGTGTACACTGTATCTTGTTGGCTATTTTATCATAGGGTGCTCTTGTGGGAGTGATTTGTCTTAGTTCACCTACTGCCGGGTATATCTCTTGCTTCTATTACACCCATCTACTTTAAAATTATGTCTTGGGGTGTTTTTACTGTCTATAAAGGTGTGTCTATTGGTTTGGGTAAGGAGATTTCTATGACTTGCTGCTGTGAATTTTTTTTTTTATGGTTTACTATTGTGAGATCTTTTATAAATCTCTTTTTAAAATGGCTGAAAGAAAAAATGTAGTAGCTGATGTGATTTCTGTGATGACTAAAATTATGGAACACAAACTTAATGGTTCTAATTATTTGGATTAGAGTAAGACTGTTCGGGTTTATTTGCGGCGTATCAATAAGGATGATCATCTCACTAAAGATCCTCCCACTGATGATACAAAGCAAATTTAGATGAGAGAAGATGCTTATTTGTTCTTGCAAATTCAAAATTCCATTAATAGTGAGGTAATTAGCCTAATTAATCATTGTGAGTTTGTTAAAGAGTTGATGGATTATTTAGAATTCTTATATTCGGGTAAAGGAAATATCTCTTATATTTATGAAGTATGTAAGGCATTTTATCATGCAGAGAAATAAGATAGGTCCCTCATAGCCTATTTTATGGATTTTAAAAAAATCTATGAGGAACTTAACGTCTTAATACTATTTAGTTCTAATGTAAAAGTCCAGTAAGCTCAATGAGAACAAATGGCTATCATGAGTTTTTTAGTGGGTCTTCCCTCAAAGTTTGAGACTCCCAAACTCAAATTCTTTTTGGTTCTAAAATTTTATTTCTGCATGATACTTTCTCAAGAGTACTCGATACAGAAGCTCCCCAATTCTCTCATTCTATTAATAGTGCTCTTGTTAGTCATAATGACAGTGGAAGACAAAGTAATAGATAAGGCAGTAAAGGAGGGTATAGTGGTAATAGGGGTAACCAGTGTGGTGGGAAGGTTGCCCCTAATCGTGACTTAGGAGGATTGAATATTATTATTGCCATGAGCCAGGTCATATAAAAAGATATTGTTCGAAGCTTGAAAATAAGAGCCAACAATCTCAGATGGCCAACGTAGCAATTGATGACTCTTTAGTAGCTCCTTCTGAGAAAGCAATTTTGGTGTCTACTAAAGAATATGCACAGTTCTCACAGTATTCGGCATCTCTAAAGTCCACTAGTTCCCTAGTCACTATAATAGCTGAGTCAGAGAAATTTACTACATGCCTTATGTCCTCCAAGTGGGTCATTGATTCTGGTGCTACAGACCACATGACAGGTAATTTTAGCCTTTTGTCTAACTTTCAAACTCATTATCCTTCATCTTCTGTTGTTTTGGCCGATGGGTCTAAGTTTTGTGTCATTGGTTTTGGAGTTGCAAATATCACACCTTCCATTTCTATGTCATCTATTTTGTGTCTATCCAATTTCACCTTTAATTTACTATTTGTTAGTAAACTTACTCGACTCCTCAATTGTAGTGTTTCATTTTTTCCTGATCATTGCTTGTTCTAGGATCTTATGACAGAGTATATTATTGGTAGAGGATATAAGTCTAGAGGCCTCTACATCGTTGACAAATAGGTGCCAAGATCTTTTGTGTGTTCTGATAAACTAACTCCTATTGAAGCCCATTTTCGGTTGGGACATCCTTCCTTATCTATCTTGAAGAAGTTATGTCCACAGTTTCAGTCTTTGTCAATCTTAGATTGTGAGTCATATCAGTTTGCTAAACATCATCATTTGCCTAAAGTATCTCAAGTTAATAAATAGGTTTTATCCCCTTTTGAGTTAGTTCATTTTAATATTTGGGGTCCATGTCCTATTATATCAAACTCTGGATTCAAGTATTTTGTTACATTTGTTGATGATTATTCTCATGTTACTTGGTTATTTTTAATGAAGAATTGCTCAAAATTGTTTTCTATTTTTTGTACCTTTTATACTGAGATTCAAACTCAATTTAATTCCTCTATGCGTATATTGAGAAGTGATAATGCTAAGGAATATCTTTCTGGCAATTTCCAAACCTATATGTCACAAAATGACATTCTTCATCAGACACTTTGTGTTGATACTCCATCTCAAAATGAGTTTGCTGAAAGAAAAAATAGACATCTTCTTGAGGTAGCATGAGCACTCCTTTTCCAAGTGAAGGTACCTAACTAGTTTTTGGCTGATGCAGCTTCTACAGCTTATTTCTTGATTGATTGTATGCCATCATCTGTCCTTAATAGTGACATTCCTTATACCATTTTATTTCCCTCTAAATCTTTATTTTCTATTGAACCTCGTATTTTTGGTAGAACTTGTTTTGTGCGAGATATTCATCCATAGGTTACTAAACTGGATCCTAAGTCTCTTAGATGTCTCTTCCTTGGATATTCTCGACTTCAAAAGGGTATAGATGTTTTTTTCCAACCCTTAATTATTATATTGTGTCTGCTGATGTTACTTTTTTTGAATCTACCCCATTCTTTCCTCCCTCACCTATTTATGAGAGTCCAGGGGAGAAGGATGATCTCTTAGTCTATTCTGTCCATCTAGTGTAAAGTCCTTAGACAAGTCCTCAGAATTCTCCTATACCAGCACCTACTTGACCCCTTTGACCACCTATTGTTCATGTTTATTCCAGGAGATTGGAGACTCTGGACTCAGATCCTCCACCTACTTCTTTGTCGAAAGATCCAGTTCCACCCGTTGCTCGTTAGTCTGACTTAGATCTTCCCATTGCTCTTCACAAAGGTAAGTGTTAATGTACTTACCTTATTTCTTCTTTTGTATGTTATGTGTCACACCTTACCCTTTCATAAGATATGACATGATCCTATAATATGCCTAATGAATTACCAAACTCTGTTTACAGATAATCCATTAAACATACTACAAGGGATTTTGAACAATCCAAATTCATTTTTTTTAAATTAACTTGGCTATAAAAGGTTTAATAATGATTCTTTGATTCAAGAAAATATCATGTAATTAATTAAGAAAGGAATAAGTATTTTTAAATCTCAAAGAAAAATTAATGGAAAATCGGCGTGGTGACAACTAAAAATTAAAGTAATCAAAAATTAAAAACCTATTAAAAACCTGTAACAATAAATATATAAATCACAAGTTCATCAAATCCATATAAGTCAAGGCTTTTCTTCATTCACAATCAAAAGGAATAAATCTTTACAAATTTACATTCACTTGAAGTCAATATAATAATATTACATCAATGTTTATACAACTGCTCAAATATTCTTACATACATTTAGTTATTATTTACATCTGAAACAAAATACAAAATGATAACCCAAAAATTATACCCTGCTTATCAAAGGAGTATAACTTCTATTGCTCTCACTCAGCTATCTTATCTTTTCCTCTATCTGCGACAGCATCAAAATAGCTGTCGCTGAGTATATAACTCAATGGTGCACAACTATCAATTTATAAAAACATCTTAAAACAAAATTTATCAAATCATAATAAGGTATTCAAGATGTTCAAATTTCCATGAAATATGAAAACAAAAATAATGTTCTTAATTCTCAACAAATCATTATCCACAAATCATTTATTTTTACAGCACATTTATTAAAATAATTAAAATTATTTGTATTGCCAACATCACACAATTTAAGCCATGACACAAAATTTCACGATCAATGTCATGTTGTACACCACGACAAAACTATCTCAACCCCAAATAACCATTACTAATGGGGGAAGCTAGCTAGCAAATATGAGTGCACCCATTCGATCTCAACCTCAATTGGCAAGCCAGAGAGGGAAGGTAACATAATCAATCTCAACTCCATTAACCATTATTAATGAGGGAAGTAATCAAAGTCTGCCGTGCCAACTGTGGTTTCAAAATAATTTCCATTCAAATAACAACATTTCAAATCATCACAAATCAAAGGTAGGATTGGCAACATATCCATTTCACTAAGCACTTCTAAATCATATTCAATCCGGCCACCCCTTTGCTACAATGAAATCAATGGCCAAACGTCCTCCTTTTCAACATAATAATACATTCTTTTCAATATTCAAAATATTCTCAAAACAATGTAAACATTTCTCAAATACAAAAGGAAATTCACATTAGTTTCATTTGTAAATTTAAAACACAAGGGAAATTCAAGTTGTGCACAAACCTTATCTTAGACTCTTTTCTTTGACTTAATTCTCCCTTTCCTCCAAAGTTCTCTTCTCCACTTAAAATACACAATTTCAAAAGCTTCAATATTCATTCTAACTCCCACTAATAGCTAACCACATAAATTCCTAAGATTACTACATATTCTTTCTTTTTCAAATTTCAGGGCAGCATTTGAACATGACTTTGAAACTTAATTTCAGTCCATTTCCAGTCATAATTTGTCAAAGTGATCTCCATGAAAGTTGTTCTTTTATTTCTTAGCTTTAATTATCATTTTGAATCACTTAATTTGGAGGTCTAGGTCACTAGATACTAGGTACTGCTCTTGGGTGTCTTACCCTGTAATTTTCAGGTTTTCCAGATTTTCACCAGAATTTGCATCCAATATCCAAGCACTTTATACCTAGAATTTGTACCAGATCTCTAAAGCAAAGTTTTAGGCCTTTATCTTAAGTTTTCAAATCATTTTGTAGCACCTCAATTAGAGATGTACAAAGAAAGATATATCCTATTAACCACACAGAGGTCACAGGGCAGAATTGCTGAGTTACAAGAAATTTCAGTTTTGAAATTCTGACTTTCTGTAACATTTCAACTACTTTGTCCTTACATCTGGGTTTAGGTTAAAACATGAAAGTTGTAGTTCTATGTCTTACGTTTATTTTGGCTTTGGAATCATGCAATTTGCATTTGTATAACTTAAGTTATAGTCATTTTTCCAAAACTATCCTAGTGATAAGTTCTTCGATTTTAGGGCAGTTCCAGAATCCAGGTAGAATTCTAGACTCACTTTTTCAAGCAAATTTGAGTAGGTTATAGTCATAATTTGGCTTCATAGTCTTCATATGAATTATTCTCCTATGTTTCAAGATTATACAAGTTCAAGAATTACTTAATTTAGAGTTTTTTAGAGTAAGTTATGCTCAATTTAGTACGTACTATTTATTTGATCAGTTTTCCAGGTTCTAATTTTGCATTATCAGATTCTAGCCCTAATTAAGATATCTTCTAGCCATTTTTAGGGTAAGTGCTCTCTATGAAAGTTTTAGAATATTGTCTTAGGTTTCATTTCCCATTGGTTTCACATCAATTGGAGTTATATAGCTCAAGTTATGAGCAAATAACCTCGCTAGACTCAAGCTGTCTAGATTCAGCACTTAAGGCACCACATCAATTTACTTAATTTACCCTCCAAATCCTTAATGTTTCTCAACAAATGCATATTAAATTGTTATAATATAACCATATTAGCATTAAAGATACTTCCTGCCATGAAAACCATGATTACATAAAAACCCTAATTACTATCTTCCAACTCCAATCAATTTCAAGTTAATCAACCATGTTACTACCTACTTCAAAACTAGAAATCAAGTTTAATTGCATCAAAACTCAAAACCCCTAACTCCTTTCTCTTAACCAAAGTTCCTTTTCTTCATAACATACATAAATTTCATCACCTTCCATAACAATTTCCACAATAAAACTTAAATTCATAACTACGTAAGTTCAAATCACAACTTACCTCTCTTAGCAAACTTTCCTTCTTGCCAAATCTTCCAAATCCCTTGTCTTTCTTGCTTCCTTTCTTCAAATCAAGGGCTAATTCAAGGTTTTCTATTGATTTCCTATGAAAATTGTGGGAGATTTCATGAGTGTTGAAGCTTGGATTGAACAACAATGGAGGGAAGAAAGAAGGATGGTGGACGGCTGAAGAAAGAGAAAAGATGAAAATGAAGATGGTGATGTGGGATGACACATATAAAGAAAGATATTTAGCACTTAGCCAATTTTGTCTTCTTTTACCAAATATCACAATTTATTATAATTATAATTTTAATTATATTTATTACAAATTCCATAATTCCTCCAATGTCCCTCATTAATTTTCATACTTCTTTCCATTGACTAAATCCCATTCTAATGCATCAATCTCACTTACTTTAATTGACATTTAGGTCAAAAGTCAACTCTTCAAGTGAATTGACCAAAATGCCCTTCATCGAGTTATAGTCCATCTTTTTCAATAATACCGATTAAGTTTATAACCCGATGGGCACTTCGATTTTTATTTTGCTTATTTTAATTAATTTTTATCTCATTTTTAGTCCTTAAGTTGGCTTTGAATAATACTGTTCACAAACTAGAATTACTATTATTTAGAGCTCGGAATTTTCGGGATGTTACATTATGATCAACTGTCTCTTTCATCTCGTTATTTTGTTAGTTCTCTAGATATTATTTCCATTCCTAAAACTATTGTTGAGGCATTATCCTATCATAGCTGGAGTGCTACAATGGAAGAGGAAATGGTGGCTTTAGACATTAATGATTCTTGGGAACTGGTGCATCTGCCTCTAGATAAGAAAGTTATTGGATGATTTTTACAGTGAAAGTGAATCCCGATGGTACTATGGCTTGTCTCAAGGCTCGCCTTATTGCTAAAGGTTATGCTCAGACTTATGATATTGATTACTCTGACACCTCCCCTGTTGCCAAACTAGCTTTTGTTTGCTTGTTTGTTTCTTTGGCAGTCAGATATAATTGGCCTTTATATTAGTTGGATATCAAAAATGCTTTCCTTCATAGTGATCTTCAGGAGGAAGTTTATATGGAGCAACCACCAGGTTTTATTGCTCAGGGGGAGTTAAGCAAACTTCAAAAATCCCTTTATGGCTTGAAACAGAGTCCTCGAGCTTGGTTTGGTAGATTTAATGAGGTAGTTCAATAATTCAGTATGTGGAAGAGTAAGTCTGATCATTAGGTGTTTTATAGGCATTCTGAAGTTAGACTAATCTTGCTTATAGTATATGTTAATGATATTGTTATTGCTGAAAATGACTCTGCAGACATTTCATCACTTAAGTCATTCCTTCAGGCTTAGTTTAAAACAAAAGATTTGGGTTTGTTAAAATATTTTTTAGGCATTGAAGTTTCAAGGTGAAAGAAAGGCATCTTCTTGTCTCAAAGGAAGTATATCCTTGATTTATTAGCAGAAATAGGAAAATTAGGTGCCAAACCATACAGTGCACCAATGACACATAATCTTTAACTCATAGCAGGAGACGGTGAACTATTTGAGGACCCTGAGATGTATAGGAGATTGGTTGGTAAGCTTAATTATCTCATAGTGACTCGTCCAGATATTGCATATTCAGTTAGTGTTGTAAGCCAATGTATGTCCTCTCCTACTATTACCCATTGGGAAGCTTTGGGATAAATTTTATGTTACTTAAAGTGTGCTCTTGGTCATGGTCTCTTATATAGCAATCATGGGACTTGAATATTGAGTGCTTTTCATATGCAGATTGGGCAGGATCAAAGATTGATAGGAGGTCAACTACAGGGTATTGTATCTTTGTTGGAGGAAACTTGGTATCTTGGAGAAGCAAGAAACAAAGTATGGTTTCTCATTTGAGTGTTGAATCAGAATATCGAGCTCTAGCCTAAGCTATGTGTGAAGTAATGTGGACAAGTCAGTTATTCAATGAAGTTGGTTTTGAGATCTCATCTCCTGCTAAGCTATATTGTGATAATCAAGTTGCTCTCCATATCGCCTCTAATCCAGTGTTTCATGAGCATACTAAGCATATTAAGATTAATTGTCACTTCCTTAAAGAAAAGATCCAACAGAAGATCATCTCAACATAGCATATCAAAACCAGAGAGCAGTTAAGAGATATCTTCATAAAAGCTCTGAAGAGAGCTTGGGTTGACTACATTTGTAACAAGTTGGGCATGATTAATATCTATGCTCCAACTTGAGGGGGAGTGTTATAGGAAGTCAATCCTATAATCATGTAAATGATATTATTTCTTAATTAGAGCTTAGATATTGGGATATCTTTCCAATTAGAATACTTAATTATAGGATCCTTTGTATATAAATACCTTGTATCTCATTTAGTATAATACATGGAAAATATTCACTACAATTTTCAATCTCCAATAACTAGTCAATTAAGAAACTCAATGTGTCTAATGCATTCTTACATGGTGATTTGTAAGATGATGTGTATATGGAACAACCTCCTAGCTTTATTGATGTTGAAAAGCCAAATCCTGTGCGCAAATTACATTGGTCACTTTATGGATTATGATAGGCACCACATCAATGGTACACCAAACTCAAACAAGCAATGATGAAATTCAAATTCATACCATCAGCAGCAGATACATCTCTCTTTTACTACAAATCTAGCACAGTTCAATGTTACTGTCTCATCTATGTTAACGACATCATATTGGTAAGTAATGATTCTACTTTTGTCCATTAAACAATTATATCTTTGCAATAAGAATTCATGATTAAATACTTAGGCTTCCTAGACTACTTCCATGGTGTTGAAGTGCACCATACAAAATCGGGATTGCTTTTAACTCAAAATAAGTACATTGGTGATCTTCTTGCCAAAGCACACATGGAGACGTGCAATGGCATCTCTACACCAACTTGCCCATCAATCAAAATGCATCTTCATGATGGTGATCCTATTACTGATCCTCAACTTTACAGATGCATTGTTGGAGGTCTTTAGTATCTCTCTTTCACAAGGCCAAACATCTCATATGCAGCATATAAAGTCTCTCAATTTTTACACAATCCTAAAGAGCCTCATTGGATGACAATAAAGCACATCTTGTGCTATCTCAAACCCACACAATACCATGGCCTTATGATCACCAAGTTTCCAACTAATGATTTAAATGTGTATGTAGATGTCGATTGGGTAAGCAACATTGATGACTGCAAGTCTACAACTGGCTACACAATATATATGGGTTCTAATCTTGTTTCCTAAAACAACAAGAAATAATCCACAGTAGCCAAATCATCAACTGAAGCTGATAAAGTCGCTAAAAAGGAATTGCATGTTCATTTTCTTTTCTCTAAAGATCAAATTGCTAATTTGCTCACCAAAGCCATATCCCAAGTGCGACATCTTTTTCTTCAAGACAAGTTGACATTTCAATCACTACCTAATTTGAATTGAGGGGTGTGATAAGGATAACTCAATGTAACCAACCTGTAGATAATATAATATTTGTAACCACCTAGATATACAACATCATGCTCTGTATATATAGATATTTTGTACAATAATTATGTTAATGTTTCAATGATCAAAATCCATAAAAAAAAACATTTGGTTCTTCAATTCCAAACCTACAAAAGTTTGCTATAAAGGTCTTGAGTCTCACATGTATGGAGTGTATTTGAGCATGTAAGTAAAAAAAATATTAAATATAATATTCTTACTTTGTTATTTTATTTTGAACCTTTTGAATTTGAAGTTTAATTTATTTGTTATTGTATAATTAATGATAGCTTCATAGTATAATAAATTGGCTATTTCAAGTTGCAGTTCAAAAAAAAAAAAAAGAGGCTATTTCAAGAACACCTGGACAATTTGATTCATGTGAAGTACAATAGAGCATTGCTATGTCAACGCACCTTTGGAGATATCACCACGCCAATTTGATTTGGCAAATATTGATGAAAGTAATGAGTGGTTGCTTGGTTAATTAGAAAAAGGAGATGGGAATAATGATGATGATACTCTTAGTTTCATGGATGATGTGTTGACTTGGGGTGATGTTGATAGGGCGGCTAGAGTTTTCTAAATCTCATTATGAATTGAGATCGGTTGTAAGATCAAAATCAATTGAAACTCCATCATTTCGAGGGTCTGGTTTAGTGAGAGGTGTATCCCCTTCACAAGTAGGTGATGATGAAGAGGAGAAAGAATTTGTGATGGAGGCTGTTGAAAATAAAGGTGATTTTGAAAATCTTGATGACGAGTAGTTTTAGTGACAATTTTTTTTTTATATGTATTTACTGCATTTGGGTTGTTATAACTGATGACTTATTTCTATTTATTAAAGTTTGAACTTATAGAATTTACATATTCTATTCAATGATTCAACAACTCTTATGGTAATTAGTATTGTTACTTATGCTATGAATTTCAATTTTATAGCCTCAACTTTTATCTTGTACTTGAGTTGAAAATAAATGTATGCATTATTTCTTTTTCTTTTATATTAACATCTCTTACTATTATTTGTATTATTGTTTATACTATGAATTTTAATTTTATAGCCTCATTTTTATCTTTTAAGTTGGAAATGCAGGTATGCACAATTTTCAATTTCTCTTATCTTACATATGAACATAATGCAAACTTTTTTCCCCCTTTTTAATATATACTTTTTTTCTTATTAAACTAGTTAAAGTATGAAATTTTATGTTAGAAGTACACACACATATATAATTTAAGCAACTTAGATTATGACACATTGCGTCAAAAAAGCCATTCCCTCTCCTCACCCAAGGCCATAGGATTTCTTGTCACCTTTCGCCTTGATAACACTAAAAAAAGAAATTGATATTTTCTTTTCATCCTTATATTGAGAATGCAACCATCTCCAATAACACTAACTGTTACGTCTGAATCAGTTAATGCAAGTTGGAGGGAGATAGTGAGGCATAGTGTAGAGAGGAGAGTCTCTATCACAAAAGCTGCTATGAAAGGATCAAGTTTTTTGTTAGTTGCATTTAAATGCAAGAAATCTCGTTGTTCTATTGATTCTGAAAATACCGTGACTAGCCAATCAAAACTAACCATAACCATAAACTAAACGAATCAACTTAAAAAGTTAGCAGATAACATAATTATCTTGCGCAAATGGATCTAAATCCTTGCTATTTCTTAATATTATAATATATATATATTATTTTAAAAATGTAATATTTTAGTTCTTTTTTCTAAATTTATTTTTAGAGGTATAAAAGGAATGTTCATTTTGCCTCCGGATTCTGGAGTTCTAAGATTATATTACTATGAACTCTTTTAGAATTATTGCTTATTTATGAAATTCTTATTATTTTTATAATTTGTGATTTAATGTTTTGTTACTCAGCATGTTTGATATGTTTTATGTATTATGTTTGCTTAAATTATATAAATTTTGGTGAACATATAATATGTTTAATTGTTTCTTAAACATTTTTTTTCATTTTATTTAAAGTTCTCTTAAGTTTCGTATTGCTGTATTCAATCAATTTAGTTAATTTTTTTTCTTTATTTTTTATGAAAAGTACAATAAAAATAATTAAGTTTGGCGGATTCAGATTTGAAAAGAATCTTAAATAATAAAATATGTTTTAATTATGTTCAATAGTTAATTAAAATTTATGATAATTTTTAAAAAATTAAAACTTAATTCAATATAAGAAGATTCAAAAATTCCAAAAATTTTCATTTTATTTCCTATAAAGTGAAAAAGTTTCCCTTTTTTTTTTTTTTTTTTTTTTTTAAGGTCCAAGCCCAAAACCCTGCACATCATCTACGTATTTGAAGTCAGTCTTCTTCTCCACTGTACTCGAACAAAATCTTCTGAAGCAAATGAGTCTCCAACTTCGAGGCCTACAGCATAATCACTCATCTGTTTCTTCGCAGTTCCCTAAACCCTAATCGAAGGCACTGTTTCTCCGCCAACAACAGCCATTAGGTATCGTAGCATTTGTTCTTTTACACTCTCATTTTAATTTCAGAATCTAGCAATGACATCATTTTCATGATTTCGATTAAACCCTAAACAAACTGAAAAAGACCCAGTTGGCAATGCCTCTTTTTTCATGAAATTTAGGTGTTCTCCTTGACATTGAAGAAGAAAAGGGAAATACTTGGAAGGGTTGTTCTTTCTTTCTGCTCTCAATTTAAAATTGATCTGTTATTGTTGTATGAGATTTAATTTATTTTGTTTTGTGCTCTTTTGCATATGCACAGACAATGGCAGCATCTTGTGTTTCTATTAAACCTTGGACCTTTACCTTATCTCATCATAGGAGCCAGAGAACTAGTACTCTTACACGTAGACGGAGATCTTCCATGGCGGTAGTGTCCATGTCAAGCAAAAATATTGACATTCCAATCATGGTATGCTAATTTTATTGTTTGTCTGCACTTGAATTATTGAGGCAGACCTGGTGTCAGAACTGAATGGCTGAAAAGGATGTATAACAGGCCCCAACTAGCTTGAGATTAAGGCTTAGTTGTTATTGTTGTTGTCTGTACTTGACTTAATTTACATTATTGATCGGTAAGCTGGCTTGTACACTCTATGGTACTGTGACCTGTTCTTCTGAATCATGACTATGGTGGTTGTTTTATATTTTTGTGAATATAATGAAGAAAAATAGTTGCTATTTAACTTGATTATTGATTCCACTTGATGTTTATTTTTTGATTTTAGGTAAATGGTTGTGGTGGCAAAATGGGGAAGGCTGTTATTAAGGCAGCAGACTCTGCAGGTCTCCAAATTCTTCCTGTATCATTTGGCGCACAAGCAGAGTCTGGACAAATTGTACAAGTGTGTGGAAAAGACATTAAGATTCATGGTCCTTCTGAACGAGAAGGTGTTCTTGCATCCATCTTTGATGAGCATTCAAACTTGATTGTGGTGGATTACACTGTTCCTGCAGCAGTAAATGGTAAATATCAAGTAACTTATCATTTAAAGAAACATAAAAGAAACATGAACTGTTGATTTTTCTGGGATATTTGATTCTTGGAAAAAGAGTTGATTTAGTAGCTCAACTTTTTAAAATGAGTGGTTTCTTAGCCTAAGTCCAATTCCGAGACTCCTGTTTAAACCTTCTTCATATTAATGGAAAAAATGTTTTTATTTTTTCCTAGCATGGGCAATGAATATCATAAATTTGTTTTCTTGACTATATAAAATTTTCTGTTCCATGTATTCTAATCTAAAGTGCATTAACCTGTAACCTATCAATTGTGTTGTATCAATTTTAAAGAGAGTTGACCTTAAAATTATGGTGCTAACACCATACATATGGAAATCTGTTTACTAGAAATAAGTTCCCATATTTAAACTCATTGTACTTTATTACACCATATGATTTAACAATCACTAATGTTGATACAAATGATGTTGAGCTTCCTATGATTTATGTATCTTTTCTGGTGCTGTTCAATGACGTGCAGATAATGCAGATCTGTATTGTAAAGTTGGAGTGCCCTTTGTTATGGGAACCACTGGTGGTGATAGGGATCGTTTATATAAGACTGTAGAGGACACGAAGGTTTATGCTGTGATCTCTCCACAGATGGGGAAGCAGGTGATTTGAATTTTGCTTCCTCTAATGTATTTAAAAGTGTAAGACAAACTAATCATGTTTGATGTCCATATGGTTTATTGTTTTTGGTAGGTGGTTGCTTTTCTTGCAGCCATGGAGATTATGGCTGAGCAATTTCCTGGAGCTTTTTCTGGGTATTCCCTTCAGGTACAGTTCTTTTGCATTGTCTCTGTTGTTAAGAAGTGCTAATCCCCTGTTTGAGTTCCTTTTGATATGTAAATAAATGCCCTGAAGGATAAACTATAACAATTGCAATATGAAATTCTGATGACTTTCAGTGAAAATGCTGACTTTTTTATTTTTTGTTTTTTTTTAAATTTATTTGTCAGACTTATTTTTACCTCTCATAAGCTACTGTAGCTTACATGAAAGTGATCATTCAAAGCACGGTTGACAAGGCCATTTCAGCTTTTCTCTATAATTTAGTCATTGTTTCTTTTAACACTTCTAGAAGACTATTGTTGTTTTTAACTGTGTGTATTTATCTTGATACAAATCTTCTGTTGTGTAGTGATAAAGAATGATTATTATCGGGAAGATTATACTAGTGTTTATATCTATGTGATTTGTGTTTCTATTTATTCATTTGTGGGGGTTGCAATCTTGGATTTGCTATGACTGCTCTGTTTCTGCTAGAACACACTTCTTGCAGCTTCTCGCAGTTATTAAAGAAAAAACAATCTAAACTCTCTAGTTATCATTGATCTACTTTTCCTCTCTTTTCTACGCTTTTTATTTCCATACATCTAAGGGTATTTGGGTTCATGAGCTGATTTTGATATATTACTATTTTACTGGTGCTCACTGACGTGTATTTACAAATTTAGGTGTCAGAGTCCCATCAAGCTGGAAAGTTGGACACATCTGGAACTGCCAAGGCTGTCATTTCTTGCTTCCAGAAATTGGGGGTGTCCTTTGACATGGATAAGGTTTGTTTTAAGATATTCACACTTCAGCAGTTATGCTTTTTCTGTGATTAAAACAAAAATGTTGAATTTTTGTTCTGCCTTGCTGATTTGCTTGCCTATGTAATTTCTGTACTTAATGATCCAGAAACTAAAATGTTAAACTAGATGAGAACATGAAGATTGTGGTCATATTGCCTTTCTTTGGGGCCATATTTCTGCACCCTATTATAGCTTTGGAATTTAATTACACACAATTTCCAGGCCTTTTGGAAAACTTGTAAGGGCTTTTAGTTACTTTGTTCTTTGATACTTTTTGTGTGGTTCTCTAACTCGCACTTAAACAACCTGGACTGGATACACCTGGCTAGGAGGATAGGCCTTTTGATTGATGATCTTACTGCAGGTTAGGTTTCTGTACTGCATTATGTAAAAAATTAATTAAATAATCTACTTAACAAAATGTAGTAGTGCCAAAGTTATTTTATTGTGCTGCTGATTGCTGAATGTCTCTCTGGTTAAAGCTCCTTATTCTTCTGTAGTAATTTTTTTTTTCCATCACATTCATGTATTAAAAGACTAGTCTGTCTTGGTTCAATCACCATGGATTAATTAAAACTTGGAAGTCAAATTGAATTTTAGCTAGATATACTAATTTAATTGCACCTGAATCAAGAGGTTGTGTCTGCAATTCTCGTTGGAGCAATTCACATGTCTGTAATTTTTCCGCTTTTGGCCATTCTTATTTGCTTTTTTCTGTAGGATGTAGTATCCATGTAGAATCAGTTGACATTACAATTTCATTTAGAAAACACGGCAATGTTTTGTTGAGATCAACAGTTCCAATTGCTCTTTTATTTCAGATACAAATGATCAGGGATCCCAAGCAACAAATTGAGATGGTGGGTGTTCCGGAGGAGCATTTGTCTGGCCATGCGTTCCATATGTATCATCTGACATCACCTGATCAAACGTAATAACAAACATCCTGATTGATATCCATTTTTTGTTTGAATATATTTTAGTTCTCTTCAGCTTTGTCAGTACACGCATAAAAATGTTTATTCATCTCAATCCTTTTCTGTGCAGAGTTTCTTTTGAGTTTCAACATAATGTATGTGGTAGATCCATTTATGCAGAGGGTACTGTTGATGCTATAATTTTCCTTGCCAAGAAGGTACAAATGCCTCCAATCCTCGTGTCACAGGCAACTAATTTGGAGAGTTATTTATTTATTTATGTTGCCTACGATTAATAATCTGGTGAATTGCAGATTCAATCAAGGGCAGATAAGCGGATATATAATATGATTGATGTCTTGCGGGAGGGCAACATGAGATGAATTATACTAGTGGTTCCAAGTTAACCTCCAATTTCATTATTGTCCTACAATTTTCATATGGGCATTCGTTTGACTATGCAATGCAATCGAATCAATGCACTTCGTCCAAAAATTTGACAGAGGATACTAATGGATGATCAAAATTCAAATTGTGTTACTGTGGCTCAGATACCATAGTAGTGCTTGCAAGCCCAACAAAAAGGTACTTGTGTCTCTCAAGTGAGGTGCCTTCAGAAAAAAAACCCATTATGGATGAGATTAAGGAAGAGGAAGGATGTGCAATTATTCATGAATAGGAATTATAGACGCACCTTGAGCCAGTTTTGGTTTTTGGATTTCACAGTGCAGGAGATCTGCAGGAACTTTGGAGGGTTTGACAGAGAGGAAGAGAGAGAATAAAATTGAAATTAGAGGGAAATTTGTGGACTGCTAGTGTAATTTTCTCTTAGGATTGGAGGAGATATGTTGACTTGGATTGTTGTTTAAACTACATGATGGGGATGTGAAATACATCACACTCTCGAAGATAATCAGTGATCATTTGCTATGGTGGATGAAAATAGGTTATTTTATAAAATGCCTCTTTAAGATTTGATAAAAACTACGTATTTTTAATATATAATAATACTGGTCAATTAATTGGATAAATTATTATTTAATTTTTGAGATTTGACAATTAATGAGTTAATTTGTTTATTTTTAAATTTGAACTACTGTGCTGTACGTTCTTGTTCATTTTTTTTTTATATATATAATTTTTATTAACTATTTATTATAATTATTTAAATTAAAATATTAATTTCAATATTTTAATTAATTATATAAAAAAATATTTTATTTTAAAATTAAAAAATAATATAATAATAAGTTTTAAAAATATGAAGGGTAAGAATGTTTAAAAATTAAAATAAGTTAATAAAAAACTTTATTGAATTGAATTGATTTATATTATATTATTTTATTATTTTTTTAAAAAAAAATTTTGATGTGTTTATATTATATTTTTTAGAATTTAAAATAATATTAATTAACAATAATTTGTATAATGAAGTTTTATAATTAAATTAATGTGAAAAAAAAAATATTTATAAAATTTAAAAATATCATAATTTTTTAAAATAAATTTTATAGATATTATCATTATAAAATTTTTATTTTTGTAATTTTAAAATTTATTTAATATATTATTTAATATATTTAATAAATTTTTTATTTTTAAATTATATATATATATATATTAAAATATAAATATAAATTTAATCATATATTTTTAATTAATCCATATTAATTATATAATTAACATTCTCAAGTAATTATTTTTTTTTATATATTTTTTATTTTTATTATTTTAAAAACTTAAAATATAATAGTTTATAATTAATATTGAGGGAATATATTTTTTAAAATAAATATATGTAAAAATATAATTAGACTTTTTCATAAATTGTAATTTCTAATATTTTTATATTAGAATTATATATTTTATTTATTATTTTTTTATTCTTTTATATATATTAGTTTTTCTGACAAGAGCATTTCACGTGTAATACAATCTTATATATAATTGATAATAAAAATGCAATTATTTAATTTAAAATTAATTATATATGGTTTTTACTCTATAACATAACTTAATATATCTATAAATAATTATATAACAATCTTTAAATTGTTACTAAAATATTATTATTATTATTATTATATAATTTTCAATGATAATTAATTTAATTATTAATAAAAATTAAAAATAAATATTACAGAATTAACTCATACTTATAAATCTTTAAAAAATTTAAATGAATGAAAAGGTTGTTTTATTGTTAGGATTAGAATTTTATTTTAATTATATAATATAATTACCTTTAATTTATAAGATTAGAATATACATTTTTGTCAATATAAAAGTTTAAAAAATTAATATATAATTAAATGTTATTATCATTTTATTTAATTTTAATGTCTTATTAAAAAAATTTTATCTTTAGTGATTATTTTATAATTAAAATAAATTTTAATTTTATCTAATTATAATTTTTAATTTTTTTTATCAGCAAATTTTTCATAAAGTCAATTATTCATAAAAAAAAAAGAGAAGAAAACAATGAAATGGAATGCATTATGGATGAATCCAAGAATTCATAGTTTGCTTTACTAACATTAACAAGGATTTAAAATTTGATTGGTGTTGTTATTATTAATTTATTAGAATGGTACTATATATATATATATATATATATATATATATATATATATATATATATATATATATATATATATATCAAACAGATATTTTCATGACGTTATCAGCATTCTAAAATTTCCCATTATTAATTTAATTTTATTAATTTTTCTCTATTTTTTATTAATTAATTATTTAATTATTTTAACTCATAATATATTTACATATATTTATTTCATATACATAAAATTTTATATAGCACACACATAAAATTTTATTTTTATTTTTTCTTTTACACTATTTTTATGCTTTTCTTATTATTAATATTATTTTATATAACAATACGAACATTACTAAATAAAATTAATATTAGAATATATTATATTTTTTAATATATTAAGAGAATATAAAAAATATAATATTTTAAAATAATGAAAATGATTAT
Organism: Hevea brasiliensis; assembly: GCF_030052815.1. Taxonomy (NCBI): domain Eukaryota; kingdom Viridiplantae; phylum Streptophyta; class Magnoliopsida; order Malpighiales; family Euphorbiaceae; genus Hevea; species Hevea brasiliensis. Next base: position 82,009,705 of record NC_079501.1, read on the forward strand.
ATAGTTTTTATCAACTTTAAATTATATCATATTTTTAAATAATATTTTTATTATATTATTATTTTTTTATAAATTTTTTTTTAAAAATTTTGAGAGATAAAAAGTTTAATCAACATAAAAAATAATAATAAAAGTAAAATATAGAGTAATTAATGAAAAATTTTAAAATATTATGTTCTTTTTCATATATTAAAATTAAAATTAGTTGCAATTATTTCGAATGATTTTAATTAATAATAATTAACTTATATGGTGTTAACTTAATCATGTTGCCCATTTACTTCATATGTACCAACAACACTATGCCCATTGATTTCAATATGCAACGCTTCTTTGCTATCGATTACATGTACGTCAAATGGCATATTCTTTTAAATATGGGTAACGTTTTTTTAAATAAAAACTTTAATGATAAATTTAAATTTTGATGATTTAAATGGCTTTATATTTTCCCTATAAATTGAGAGCATCAAGAACTAATTTTATGCACACCAGTATTTTTTTTTGTTCAAGTGCTCTTAATTTTTATTTTAATCTTGATTTTCAAAATTTATTTATATTTCTGTTGATTATTAATTCCCTATAATATTAAAAAAAAAATCTACTAAATCTCAGCGGATAATAATTTGTGTTAGAATTATTTTTAAAGACAATAAAATTAATATTTTCCAACACTAGAAAGATTTTTGTTAACTGTCAGTGACATGTACGAGTTCATGGAAGCTACCATGCGAGTTCTAATTAATGGCTTGCTAATTAACTATTTCATGTATATTTATATATAAAAAATTAAAGTAAGTATAAGAATTAACGGAAACTTTAAGTTATAATTATATTTTTATTTTGTCAGTTCATTTTAATGCATCTAAGATTTTTTTTTTTTCTCTATCAATAAGTTTAGAATGTAACTTTCCTGGTAATATATAATAACTAACCAATTAAATAACATTTATTAAATAAAGTTAATAATCTTTGACAGTTTTTATTTCAAAAATGATCAAATATTAATTATATTTCATATTGAATTATAAAACTTTTTAGTCAACTTATTTAATTACTAAATCAATATAAATATTTAATATATCTAGTCCTACCCACACAAATATTCGAAAATTATGCGATAATCAATAATGAATTGATACTATTAAATAATTAAATTATTTAATTAATCCTTAAATTAAATAAAGTTAAAAACAATCACCATGAAAAAATAACTTAAAAAAAATTAGTTGAAAGAAAAATTGTAACAAATTTTATTTTACCAGTATTGTAACACCCTCAGATTAAGCAGTTCTGTACATTCTTCTATTCTGGTGATTAATATCTGTTCGGATAGTTAGAATATCGAGAACCCTAATTAAGTTACAGAGAGAAGTCATAAATTAAATTAACAAAGATCAAATGAGGTTGGATAAAAGTAAGAAAAATGAAGTACAATCGGTTAAATGAGCCTGAGTTCTGAAGATGGGTGACCTACATGGAAAGTGACTGTAAGATCAGTTGCTACCTAGATTCTTGTGAAATTCTATTGAATCCTTAATCAAGGATTAATTTAGAAATTTTGGGAAAATTGAAAATCAAAGAAATGAAAAGGAAAGAAGTATAATTAAGTGAATCATAACCTAAGGATTCGTTGGGAATTATAGAAAAAGATGGACTATAAACCGATGAGGGGCATTGTGGTCAATTCACTTAAAGAGTTGACTTTGATCTAAATATCCACTAAAATGAGTGAGATTAAAATATTGAAATAGAATTAAAACTATGGAAAAGTATATGGAAAATTACATTGGGACACATAGGGGATTAAATAAATTGTATTAAAAAAAATAATAATTATTAATTAAATTATTTTTATGGATAATTATTCATTATATAAGAAGACAAAAGAATGTAAAAATGAAATAAAAAAATCACTTCTTCTTCCTTGCTTAGCCGGCTCCTTTCTCTCTCCCCCTCTCTCCCTATCCTTCCTCCGTTAACATCTCTTCTAAGCTTTGAACCTCCTCATTTCTTTCATAAAACACCTAGCTCCTTAAGAGAAAAACTTAAATTTGGCTTTAATTAGAAGATTGGTAGCAAAAGGAAGCCAAGAAATTAAAGAGATCGAAAGAGTGAAAGATTGTCTTGGTGAGGTAAGTCATCATTCTAGCTTAATTAATTGTGTATGCATACGATTAAGGTTAATTATGTGGAAATTAACTTAAGAAATTGAAAAATTATGTATGAATGGAAGACCATGAATTTCGGTCAGCTTGGGGTGTGTTAGGGTTTGATGTGTTTGATTGAATTAAACTTGAGTTTAAGCTTGTATGAAGTTATATACATGATTGGAGTAGTGAAATTGCATGGAATTGCATGAATTTGAACGATGAAAAATTAGGGTTTTGGAGTGTAATACCTCTCACCCGTTTATAGTGTAGCCGAGCAAGATGCGTTACATTTGATGCCGGAACACCCTATCATGTCTTGTCATGTACAATATTAGTTTAATTATATTGTCTTACGTGTAAAAATTTTTCTTTTTTATCACATTTCATTTTTATGGAGACTCAGACAGAGTCCCCTCTATTCTATTATTGCATGATGGTTTTCATGTTACCTATTAAAACAATTCATATCCTTTACATCTATTTATTCAAAATATTATTCCTCATGCTCATATCAATTTTCAAGAAAATAAAATATTGCATTGCATTCATATATATAAAATTCATATACAACAATTTACACTTTTATTTACATTCCAAAAATAATTTACATCATTGTTTAATTACAGACAATACCAAAATGCAAAATCTAATATGTACATGAGCCCTACCAAAACGGACTGTTGAGGTGACAATCTACCCTGTAGCAGATCTGATCAAGTCCAGACTAAGCTCTACTGCTGCTGTTGTGGGTCTCTTATACCTATGTTATGGAAAAACCAATGTGCTAAACATAACGCTTAGTGGTATATAATATAAAGGAAAAATAATCTAAACAACTAAAATAATTATTCTACATATAATCTTATAATAAAATATAAAACATTATAAATTCATAGTCTTTTGCGTGTTTAGAAAGCTTTGGAAGTAAATAAGTTAATCAGGATCTTTACTGAACATATACCTTATATTCAGTTTTATAAAATTTATATTAATGATTTTTTCATGTACTTATTCAAATTTTATGGCTTATTGCTTTTATCTGTGCCCAAGTAGCCTATAACAGACTATAAAGACTGGATGCACAGGAGTGTACTAGTTAGACATCCGTATGTCTTCCCAGTATACAACGGTCATGTTAGGCACAAGGCCAGCGGGCAGGCATAAGCCAATAATAATGAAAATTGGCACTATGACCATCGGGCAGGCATAAAGCCAGTAAAACAATCATCTTAGACATATGTTGTCTGTCAATGATTATTCTTGTGGGCAGTATTGCAATATGTAGTCCCTAATTGGTATACTAATCGATCCAAGCTATATAAATGAGTCTAGGTGTACTTTGGGCATAATAGTGTTTTTTCATACTTATAGTTTCATTAATTGATGTTATTTTTATGCTTAACAACTTATTCCATTTTGTTTCATATCATAGCCTAAGTTATTTTATGAACCTTTCTCAAGGTCCAGAAGTTGGCAAATTCTAAAGTTTGATTTTGTTTTATAGTTATTTTTAGGCCTAAAGTTCTTCATAAAAGTTGTTACCCTATGTCTTATAGTCACTCATAAATTTTTATTTCAATTTTTCAAGTTTTTTAGAATTAATTATGGCCAAATAATTGGCCTAGACTCATGTACCCTGTTCTACCAGGACTCATGTTCAGATCAGAAACTTTGACTCCCATTTTAGGGTTCTTATGTTCATAATTTGAGGACCAAGTTTAAAACAAAGTTGGAGCTCTGTTTCTTAGGGTTCCAGATCAGTATGGCTTAACCTAATTGGAGTTTTTTAGTAGGAGATATAGCTAAATGAGTGTTCTGGGGTCAAATGGTTCTTTTGAAAATTTCCAGAATTTGTATGTTAACTTAACTTAGTCAATTGACCTATTTCCATTGGTTTCTAGGGTTGGGTCAAAAGACCAAATTTGTAGATATATGTCTTATAGAAAATTTTCCACTGGTTTCATTGAATTTGGGTTTTTTTAGACTAAGTTATAGCTATTTTTCCAAAACTGGTCGGGTGAGCTCTAGTCCAGGAAATTCTGGACAGAATGGTGCAGGTCAGTTTGGTGTCCTAACTTGAGGGAACAATTTCATTTGGTTTGAGACATTTCTGGGCTTGGTGTTCTCAATGAAAGTTGTAGTCCTATGTCTAAGCTTTTCAATGGTATAAAATTCAGGTCATTTGGACCTGTCTAGAGGGAGTTATGGCCAAATGAACACGTACTGTTCATTTAGTCATTTTTCTGGGTTTAGTGTTTGGATATCCAGATTGGGATAGTAAATTGACCAAGATTTTGACAGAATTTGCGTACAGTTTCTTCATGAAAAATGAGGCATTTTGTCCTAGGTTTCATCTCCAATTACCTCACACCAATTGGAGCAACACAACTCTAGTTATAACTCAAAAAATACACTGAACTCAAAGGTTCGAATTTCCTGCATAAAAATCAACACTCCCAAATTCAATTCTTCCAACTCCATAAACTTTATTTGACATACATGGCACTTCTAATGGTCATTAAATCATCTTAACATCATTAATTTCAAGTCACACATCAATTTCCCAAAGTTAGGTAAAAAACCCTAACTCACATTCCTCAATTCATATAAACACATGCCAATCAATTTGTTCATCATAATTACTCATCAATATCACTAATAAACACAACTAATTTCATCAAAACCATCAAACCACAACTCTTATCATGGCTGCCGAAATTTAGTAAGTTCCTATCCCTATGAATTTCTTTTAATTTCATATCAATCTAACTTATTTTAGCAAGCTTGTCATGCTTAGAAAAGAAATAGAAGTGAATTAGTGCATTAACCTCTTTAAACAATTCTTGAGCTTACTCAATCTTTGGAATTTCTTCACTTTTTGATCATCAAAATATTCCTCTTGATGTGGGAATTAATTTTTGTGAAGGGTGTTTAGGGTTTTAGGTAGAGAAAGCTTAGGAAAATTGAGCTTAAAAAAAAGAAAATGGAGAAGGTTTCTTGGCTATGGTGGACGGCAATATGGAGAAGAAATGAAGAAGATAGCTTTTTGTTAATTAACTTAATTTGTCTTCTTTTTAACTTTTTCTTATCTCTTCTTAATTGGTTGTTGAATTCCTATTGGTTAGAGAATTTTATGATGTCATTAATTTCATTTAATTTTCTTCTTTTCTTTTCTTTTCTCTTCTTTTCTCTTCTTTTCTTATTTCCATAATTAAATTCATAAATTTTAATTTTATTTATTTTAATCTCTCTTATTTTAATTGACATTCAGGTCAAATTTTAACTCTGGAGTTAAAATGACCAAAATGCCCTTATTATGCTTATCTGTTTATTTTTGGTCTGTACCGATAATTAAATTTTCCTAAATTTTCTTTGACCTTTCTGATGTTATTTACACTTCAATTAACCTCTAATTAGGTCTCAAAAATTATTTTCTAGGGTTCCCTACGGGTCTGGGGTCAGCAACTGCCTTCGCAGTCGCTTCCCAATCGGGTCACCCATTGCTGTGACTCTAGCTCGTTTAACCGAGTTGTACTTCATTTCTTTTACTTTTCTTTAATTTTTCTTAGTCTATATTCAGTCAATTTATGTTTCCTCGCTCTAGTTTAACTGTAGTTCCAGAAATCCTAGCTGTCCGGACAGACGTTAATCGCTGGAACAGTAGAATGTACGAACTGCCTAAAGTGAGGGCGTTACATGGAGAAATTAGGGTTTTGGTGATATGGAGTGCAATTAGGGTTTTTGATACTAAATGAAGGTCATTGATGTGCAATTAATGTGATTTGGTGTTGATTTGATGAAAGGAATTAATGGAATGGTTGGGTGCTAATGTGCTGGAATCTAGATAGCTTGTGTCCAGTGCACTTAAATGCTCATAAGTTGAGCTATACAACTCCAATTGGTGTGAAATTAATGGGAGATAAAAACCTAAGACATAATGCTCCAACTTTCATGAAGAAAGTCTGCCCAAAAAATGACCATAAGTTACCTGAAATTAGGCTTGAATCCAGGTTACCAATTCTGGACCTAGAAAAAATGACTATATAAACAATACTTATTCAATTAGGCATAACTCACTCTAGAAAACTCCAAATTTAGTGATTTTTAAACCAATGAAAACCTGAGACATAGGAGAAAAATTATTATGAAGACTATAGAGTCAAATTATGATCCTAACTTGATCAAATTGCTAGACAAAATTAGTCCAACAAACCTGCCCTGATTCTATACTGAACCTGGAAAATGTGAAGGGTTATGTATCCGACCAATTTTGGCTAAATGAACATAACCGGAGTTATATAAATGCAAATTAGGTGATTCTAAAGCCAAAATTCTCATAAGACATAGGACTACAAACTTCATGTTTTGACCCAAACCTAGTTCTTAGGGCAAAGTAGAGGAATTATTAGGGTAAGTCAGGAATACCAAATTTGGAAATCCTGCACTTCAACAAAATTGCTCTGTGACCTTCGAATGGTTAACAGACCATAACTTCCTCAACATAACTCCAATTGAAGTAGTTCAAAGTGATTTGGAAACTTAAGAAAAAGGCATAAATTATTGTTTTAGGGACTAGGGTCAAATTATGAGCTTAAGATGCCCGGATATAGAATGCAAGTTTAAGGTACAAATCTGGAAAACTTGGAATTTCAGGATATGACACCTGAAATAGAGTTTAGTAATTTGACCATAGCTTGAGCTACAAAACTTCAAATTAAATGATTCAAATTGGAAATCAAACGTAACACATAAAGGAACAATTTTCATGAAGATCATTTTATCAAATAAGGACTAGAATTAGATTGAAATTGGGTTCTAAAGTCAAGCCTTGAATTTGCCTTGAACTTAGTAATCATTAAATTGCATGGTAACTTAGGAAATTATTTGATTAGCTATTTGTAAAGATTAGAATAAGTATTAAGACTTTACAATTGTGTAATTTCAGTGGAAAAAGGAGCCTCCCAAGGAAGGGAAGGATTAAGCCAAGAAAAGAGAAGTGAAAAAAGGTTTGTGCACAACTATACTACTCTTTTGTTTTAAAATTTGAAATTGAATTAAATGAACTTTGAATGTGTCAATTATGTTTTCTCTTGCTACAAATGAGAAATCTATATTTTGTTTTGAAAACTTTGAATTGTGGAATGAATTTATGATTATGAAAAAGGCAGATGTGGGCTATCAATTTTATTGTAGCAAGGGGGTAAGCCGGTTTTAAATGTCTTTAGATGTGTTTAGAGAAATTGTGTGTTGCTAACCCTATAAGGAGAATTTGATGAATGAAATGTGTTTATTTGATTTGCAATGCGATTCTTTGAATGGAAATTATTTGAATATATTTTGAAACCACAATGGACATGGCAATTTGATTTGTATTCCTCATTAGCATGCCTAGTGAGACGACTTGGATTTATTTCTCCTCCACTTGTGGGGTTGAGTTTCCCTTTTTGAGAACGACTTGGATGAGTACTCATATATGCTAGCTAGCTTTTGTTTTCCCCTTTAGCCTTTGGTTATTAGGATGACTTGGCTTTATCGTGGTGTACAACACAACATTGATAAGAAATTTTATGTCATGGGTCCAACTGTGTGAATTGTTGGCAGCACCCTTAAAATGTGCATACTTTAATAAAATGCAATTAAAACAAATGCTTGCAAATGGTTGGAAATATTATATTGTTTTCATGGTTCAAGAAAAATATGAATATTTTAAATACTTTACTTTGATTTGGTAAATTGTGATTACTTGATCAAAATGTCATTCAAACAAATGATTTGTATGATTGAAAATATTGACCTTGGTTTTATGAATTAGGAAGAATTTGAATATTTCAAGCTCTTTGTTATGATTTGACAAAACATGTTTTGTATTGAGTTTTAAATTATTAGTTACGCACCACTGAGTTCACTGCTCAGCGTTAGCTTTTTTATGCTGTCACAGGTGAAAGAAAGGAAAGAGCAGTTGAGTGAGATTATTTAAAGTTGTGGCTCAGAGCTTTATTGGGACTATTTTCGGGTATATCATAGGTATACCCTTGTACATTAGGTTTTGATGTAATTATGTAGCTATATGTATGTAATTACATTCGAGCAGTTGTCCAAAAACTTTGTAATATTATTTTTTCGACTTTAATTAAATGTAAATTGTTGAAATATTTTTTCTTGTGAGTTTGAATATTTGTAAATTTTGTAATACCAATTTCCTTAATTTCAATGGATGTCAAGTTGTAATAAAATGTTTCTAGTACAGAAACTGTAAAAGCTTCATATTTTTTTGGTTTGTGGATGAAAGAAAGAAAGTTTTTGAGTAATGATTGTATTTAATTATGTTATATAATTGCTACAAGTGAATTTAACAGGTTTTAAAATTGTGATTTAATAAAATTACAGCCGTAATCATGCGGATTTTCTACAAAATTTTAAAAATGCCTATTTATTTCTAAATAAGTTTTATGAAATGCACTTAGATTGAAAATACTTAAATAATTCTTTTACCACCATATTTAAACTTAAAAATGAATTTATTTTGTTAAAATCCATTGTAATATATTTAATAGATTATCGATTGGCAAAGTTTGATAATTTATTAGGTATACTAAGGGATCATGTCATATCTTACAGAGGGGTTTAGTAACTGCTCAATATTTGATACATATAGTATAGTTACATCATGAATATGAACTAACGGGGAAATATTTCCTTATGTTGGTTGTTTGGGTGTTAGGAATCTTTGTGATTCGAGATGGAAGAGGGGGATTACTCGGTAGAATAGTCTGTGGCAGCTGTAGCGCAGGGAGAGGCCTCAACTCCCCAGAGAGTGAGAGGCTTGGCTGCACCAGTCCTATCTATGTAGTTTCCTGCACAGTTTGCACCGCAGATGGTTGCATTCTTTCAACAAATGGCTAGCAATGCACCAGTTTAACCCCTAGTACAACCACCACCACCCCCAGTGTGACAGTGTCAGAAGTTAATGAAGTATAGGGCTACAGAATTTAAGGGCACAGTAGACCCATTAGAAGCTGAACAGTGGTTAGAAAGGATGGAGAGGGTCTTCAAAGAGTTGCAATGCACTGATGCCCTTAAATTTGAGTATTCAGTTTCTATGTTGCATGGAGATGCTTATGAATGGTGGAAGACCATTCCTCACAGTCTAGTAGAGCCTCCAGTATTGACTTAGGAAGATTTCCTTAGGGAGTTTGGACAGAAGTATGTTCTAGATGCATATGTGAATATGAAGCTTCAGGAGTTTCTGGGTTTAAAGCAAGGAGATAGAACTATGGCTGAATATGAGAGAGAGTTTTCTTGTCTGAGTCACTATGCTGGGAATTTGCTCACCACTAGCAGAGATAGATGCAAATGGTTTGAAGCTAGGTTGAGGCCTAACCTGAGATTGCAGGTGGTTGGGTTTAGATATGTAAACTTCTCAGAATTGATTTCCCAAGCTCCTGAGTTAGAGAGGATCGAACTGGAAGGGATAGCCGAAAAAGGAATTAGAGAAAAAGAGAAGAGCAGAAAGCCTATTGGCCAGAGTTCAAGCTGTAATTTAGGGAAGAGAAAAGATTTTTGGAGACCTTGTACTCATAGGTATGGCAGAGGTGAATCTTCAAGGTAGAGGTCACCAAGATTCAGTCAGCAGACAACCAAGAGATCCTTTCTTATCCGTATTTGTGACGCTTGTGGTAAGGTACATGGAGGGGTATGCTATAAGGCCACTGGAGCCTGTTACAATTATGGTAGAACCGGGCATTTTACTAGAGATTATACTAGAGCACGTCGACCTAAGCCACATACTACATTAGAGGGATCAGTCCAAGGTTCTGCTCCTAGAGGTTCACAGATAGTCAATAGAGGTAGAAGCAGAGGTAGAAGTGGTGCTACTGGCAGCTAAGGCACAATGAACCAACTTGATTAGAGTAATGCACCATTCAGGGTGTACACCATGCCCCAAAGGAAAGAAGCAAAGACTTCAGATGTAGCTGCTGGTACGTTCTCAATTATTGAAAGGAATGATTATGTACTATTTAATCCCAGCTCTACTCATTCGCATGCTAGTGCTAAAATTATGTGTTTTGCTGTTATTCCCTTGCATGGAAATGAATTTTGATGTGTTGGTGACTAGTCCTTTAGGATAAGAGCATTGGAATCAGTTTTGGAAGAGTCTGTTAGTGAATGGTATTTTTCTAGGATATAATAAATTCTAGAGTTAATTAGTGTGCCTATTTAGTGTAAGGCAAGAGGACCTAGAGGTGAGTTATGGCAATATCACTGCCCTAGATGAGGGCAAAGATATCACTGTTAGTAATTGTCAGTGGATACTGTAATCAGAATAAGTTTAGGATATTAGTAGATTCAAGAAGGATAAGATATAGGAAAATCTGGTCTATTGGGATGTACCGTAGTAACTATACAATATTCTTAATGTTTGTGCTATAAGCTGCAGAATATAGTACCGACTTAGGATTATTGTGTAGAGCTATGTACTTCCCTGTAGTACACCAAGACGACGATAATTGCAAATGGCTTCTGCTTTGGTACAGTTATGCCAGAACTGAGTTCTTTTACTGGAAATGAGTTTGAAAATCCTAATTAGGGATTTAAAACTCTAAAGTTAGAATATCAAAAGATCAAAGTTGTAAAGTGGCTAGAGTCAGTGACTCAGTTACCTAGCATGAACTATAGTACATCAGGAATTGCTATAAGACTAGAGATTTTAGTGTAGTCATAAATTAAAGGTAACACCTATAGGGTGAGGTCATCCGGTCTTGATATGAGGTCCTACAGTTGTTTTGGCATTACAACAGACCTTTTGCCTAAATTTTAGTGAAAAACAATATCTTATTTGTGTAGCAGCAAGGCATAAGGTATGATTTTGTTCCCTTAAAAGAGACAGGATGCTATGGATGATGTTCACAACTTGTAAAATGACGCTTTAAGGGATTTACAATATGAAAAGAGAGTAGATAATTTTATATGGTGGTAGTAAGATGATAGATATAATACTTCTTTTGCAGTCAGTTATACTACAAGAGTATAGTAATATTTTCTCAAAAGAGATGGAAGAGTGCCACTAATAAAATGATTTGTGAAATGATGTTCTAACTGGAATAGTAATGTGATAGGAAATAGTTGACTCAGGTATCCCTTAGGAATAGTACAATTTTCATTGTGAGGATCATAAGGATCATATCATAATTGGTGCGGAGCTTTTGAATGGCAAGGGAAAAAGGAGAGTCCTGTAGACTCCCTTCTTAAGGTATTTAAGGGTAGTTTATAGTTTAATAGAAGAGAGGACAATGATTCCAAATCAGTAAAAAATAAGTCATAGAAAATTGTTAGATAAAAGAAGATATATAAGTAAAAATTTAAATAGTTGGTTTAAACGTAATAAAGAGATGCCATGAATATTAGTAGAAGTACTGGCAAAAGTGGTCCGAGGACAAATTCAGAGTAATATTGAAGTGTAGATCAGTAAAAAGGTATAAGCTTTTGACACGACAATCGGGTCAAGAAAGAAAATAAGACTAAAGAATGTAGGAAGGATAACACTAAGGAGAATGTTTATTATGGTATAGAATTCAGAAGTGCAAAACTCAGAGCAGATCAAATTGGGACAGTGTTAGGAACCAAACCATGGAATTCAAAATTGCAGGGTATGGGTCAAACTCTGTTTATTCCTATTTCCAAGATGAAGTAGGTAGCAAGGGGATCAAAGCCATTTAAGTTTATAAAAATAGGAGAAAAGTTAGTTGAGGAATGCAACCAGAGTAAGCAACAATTTTAAGATGTTCAATGGCATCCTGAATTGTTCTATCAGGCAAAGGAGTGAATTAATAAGTAGTAAGTTAAATAAAAGTGAACATAGATGGTGGAAAATGGCACATAGGCCTATGTCATGAGTAGAGATGATGAGATAGCGGTTATGGGATATGTGGCCAAGGATTAGATAAGTATTTCTGTCACACCTTACCCTTCCATAAGGCATAACATGATCCCATAGTATACATAATGAATTACCAAACTTTGCCTACTGATAATCCATTAAATACACTATAAGGGAATTTAAACAATTTCTTACTTCTTTTTAAAGTGGTGAGCACTTTTGACAGGTGTTAAAACTATTTAATCGAAGTTAAATCACATATTAGACCTGAAATAGCTACAAATTTATAAAAATTTTGGTAGAGTGCCGTTTATATTTTCTGAAAACAGTTCTTCAAAAACCTGTAAAAAGCACTTTCAATATATTTGTTTCAATCCCCAACTCCAATAATAGTTCAACTCAAATCAATTTTCACAACACAAGTCAAACTCAAATTCAGCAATTTTAAAAAAATAAAGTGTAAAATAATTGAGTATTTCAAAAGCTGAAATAAGAGAATTGTAATATAACATTTTGACAGGCCAAAATAACTTACAACTTTATTTTACAACTGCTCAAGACCAAGTACAATATATACATACAATTCACATACATTACAATAATATTTACAAGGAAGTGGTATACTCAATATACCAGGCAAAATCCCAAAGCGAAGTCACAAGCAGCCTACTCTACTACTTTATCTGTCTGTCTACCTGCGACAGCAATAAAAAAGCTATCGCTAAGTAAAATTTACTCAGTGGTGCACAATAAAAATTTCAAATACAGTATATAAAACATTTATTGACAATTCACAATTTAAATAATTTACAATTTCATGTCACAATTTTCAAAGCTCATATAACACAAATTTGATCAAATAATTTAATAAACACAGTGTTGCCAATCAATAACATAACTTAGGTCATGATATAAAATTTTTCGAATATGCCATGTTATACACCACGACAAGGCATACTCACCCTACTAATTGAAATCAATGAGGGAGGTGGCTAGCTAGATAATGAGTACTCATCCAAACTCACCTCAGACTGGCAAGCCTGAGAGGGAGGAATATAGTCATACTTATCCCATAAATGGAGGAGGAACATAGTGATATTGCCATGCCAAGTGTGAATCAAAAATAATTTCAAATCATAATATTTAAATATTTTATACAAACCACAAGTCACATTTTATCTCAAATTTCTATTTACAACATAGGCAACACATAAATTTTCAAATAAAATTCTCAAGCCCAAAATAATAAAAAATTATTCATAACTCTTATTCAATTAGCTTTTTAGTAAAAACAATGAATTTAAAATGTTGTGCACGAACACAATTTAAAACTACAATGTTCAAATATAATTCAGGCAGCAATCAAACAAACCTCATTTCAAATCTCCATTTCTAAAATAGGCAATAAATTTTTCTCAAATAAATTTTCTAAAGGCATAAATTTACAACTCATTTCTCCAAATAAATTTTCTAGTAAAAGCAGTGAATATAAAAGTATTGTGCACAGACCTCGGATGAGTCACCTCTTAGCCTTGACTCAGATGTTCTTTTCCCTTCCCAGTGTCTTTTCTAACTGAAACACACAATTGAAAGTGTTTCAGTACTCAGTTAAATTGTTTCTAGTAATAAAGTTCAATAATTAAATTTTATTGGTACTATTCAGTTTCATTCATTTCATTAGTCAACTTATAATGTTGACACACTAGGTGAATTAATTTTAATGTTACCAATATGTCACATTTTATAGTCCTCAAGTATTGGTATATGTTACCAATTTTATTTTAAAACTTATTGCATTTTATTACAATTTTTCATATTTGGTGCACTACTTTGACCTAGCTAATTGACTTATTTACCTTTGTTTCTGGGTCCTGGTCAAAAGAGTAATATTATAGGTCTATGTCTGAGTGACATTTTGGCACTAATTTCATGTCATTTGGGATTTTTTGGACTAAGTTATGGTCATTTTACTAATGCTGGACAGTTTGCCTTCTTATTGTAATTTTCAGGTCAATTTTAGGTCAAGTCAATTCTGGCAGATTTTGTGACTGAATTTGTGCAAGTAATTTGACTTGGTAAATGGCATTTTTAGGTTCCGTGACCTTCATAAAAGATTTAGCCCTATATCTAAGCTTTCCAATGGTATAAATTTCAGGTCATTTGGACCTGTTTTGAGTAAGTTATGGCCAAAAAACTAATTACTATTCATATGGTCAATTTCTGGGTTTATAAAGTTACAATTACGGATTAGGTCAGTTTTAGTGTCACTTTCCGAACAGAATTTTGGTAGACTTTCAACATAAAAGTTGGCACATTTTGTGCCTAGTTTCACTTTCAATTGGCCTCATACCAATTTGGGTCATACATTTAGGGTTATAGGCTCATTTGTATACTGCCCTTTTATACTTTTCCCAAACACTAATCACATACACATTTACTTGCTAAATTTAAACCTCTCATACTAAATTCTAATTTGGTACCAAACTATAACCACTCAACACATCACATTTTGGTCAACTTGGGTAGAATATAACAATTTACAATACACCTATTACAACTCAGAATTTTAAAGTCCAATTTAAACAATACATACACATGAATATCTCTCATTAACACATCTAATTTCCCAACAATAATTACATACACATTCTGCCATCCTTGGTACCATAATTCATCAAACAATTACATGAATTTAAACATTCTACCATGCATCACAAGGCTGCCAAATTGATCAATTCACAAAGCCCTTACAATTTCTTCCAAAAACCCTAAAATTTCAATGGTTCAATTACAAAATTCAATTGCTCAAACCTAATCCAACTAACTAAGATCAATAACATACATCCCATTGTTCTTAAATCAACATTAAATATACATGAAATTAAGGTCTCCCTAAGCACATCAAGGCTGCCCAATTTACACATATACATCAAGCTTCCATTTTCAATTCACAAATTCACAATTCAAACTATATACATGGTAATCAAACTTTTATACATTTAAGCATTTTAATCAACACCTCAAATCACCATTTACATGAAGAAATAATTCATTCTCCCATGGACATGAGGGTTGCCGATTTGGGGCTTTGTCAATACTCATCAAATCCTTCAATTTCTTCAACAAATCAACTCATCTCAACACCAAGACAAACATTAATGAAGAAAGGGAGAGGAAATGAGCACTGACCTATTTTGAAGCTTGTTAAAAACTCATCAAAACCTTTCTTTCTTGCTCCCTATCTCTTCCCCAAGGTGTATAGACCAACTTTAGTGAAGGAGACTTGAGGGTTTCATGGTTTAATCATGGTGGATTAGAGCTTGGTGTGTGGATGGCAATGGTGGAACTTTAGGGAGAAAGGAATTTGGCAATTGAGAGTTTTTGAGGAAGAAGATACTGAATGTCATATTTTTGTCTTCAAGTAGATTTATATAGGTCCCATAATGTGTAGTTAATGCTCCACTAAGCTTAGTTTATGATTAATTAATTTCCAAATTCCATAATTTACAAATTTACCACCAACTTCCACTATTTACATTATGTATCAAATTCTTATTTTTCTTTGACATTTTTAAAGTTTAATATCACTTATTTTTAATGGACATTTAGGTCAAAAGTCAACTTGGGTGTCAATTGACCAAAATATCCCTATTCGGTTTGTATTCCTGATTTTTCGGTAACACCAATTTTCGTCGGTTTCTTGATTTTTTATTTTTCTTTGTACTAATTAATTAAATTTTCTTTGACATTTTATAAGTTAATTATACCTCGATAGATGTTTATTTAAGTCCCAAAAATATTTTCTAGGGTTCCCTGCAGTCCAGGGCTAGTCAACGGTCTTCGCCGAAACTTCCCGGTGCGGTCACCCATCGCTATGGTTTTTTGCTCGTTTAACCTAATTACATTTTATTACTCTTATTCTTCCTTTGTTTTTCTTATCATGTATTTCATCATTTTATGTCTCCTCACTAACATTTAAGTGTAGTTCTAGGCATTCTAGCTGTCCAGACAGACACCGATCACCGAAACAGTAGAACGCACCACCGAATATGAGGGTGTTACAATTCGCCCCCCCTTAAAATAAATTTCATCTCAAAATTTTACCTAGTATCAATCTCTAAACAGCTGTGGGGTCTATCTCCTCATACCCTCTTCACGCTCCCAAGTAGCTTCATAATCTGAATAATGATCCATAACACATTTATTTCTCAGCTGCTTCACCTCATGTGCTATGATCTTTATGAGTTTCTCCATCATACATTGAATTTAAATTCATTTCACTTTTTAGAGGTAAGCAATTCTATGTGCTAACGAATCCACTCTTTCTAGGACCTTGTGTGGTTCTATGGAGTGAGAACTTAGTTTTTCTCTTTTCTATACAATCATATAATCTTCTTTCCTTTAAGTTTATATAAGACTTTTAACAATCTAATATAACATATAATTTGTTTATATAACACTAATCTTTTCTTACTATTGTTCGGTCTAATATTTCAATTCATGTTTCCTTATTGAATGACCATTGAGGTCATGTTAGAATTATTTATCTAATCATTGGTCCTCTGATCATTCTAGTCAGCAATCTTACTCATATTCGTAATATTTCTTTGTTACATCTGAATCAACTGTTCAAATTTTTTATCTATCGATTTTTTAATAATTCATCGTATTCTAGGAAATGTCTTTTGCTAGCAAACTCTTCCAAAACTAATTCCAAAAAGACTAGTCACTAACATATCAAAATTTATTTTTATACGAGGGACAATAGGAAGGCAAATAATGCTGGTACTAACATAAAAATATGCAGACCCCGAGTCAAACAATACATATATATATCTTAGTTAAATTTGAGAAAGTACCAGCAACAATGTCAGAAGTCTCAGCCTCTTCCCTCTATCGTATAGTGTATACTCTAGCTGAAGCATGACCTTGTTCTGGCTGATTCACAGTACTCTGACTTCCAGGCGTACTACCCCTACCTCTATCTCTACCTCTACTAACTGATGGTGAACTGTTTGGGGTAGAAACTTGGGCTGATCCCTCTAGTATAGTAAATGATCCAGAACGGCGTGGATTTATACAATCCTTAGCAAAGTGACCAATCCCTCCACTATTAAAACATGCTCCTATGGCTCTATAACATACCCCATTATGTGGTTTCCACAAGTTTCACAAAGTCGATTCGACAGCGCATTTCTGGGTGTTTACTGAGTTTGCTGACTGGATCGGGGTGGTTTCTGTTTAAAAGACTACCTCTACCCGGTTTGCATGAGCTAGATCCTCCAAAGTGCTTTCTCTTTCCTGACCCACTATCAGGAACTTGATCAGTAGTCTTTCTAGTTTTCTCTTTTTCTTCTGTACCCTTTTTAACTGTTTTTTCATTCTCAATTCTTTCCAGTTCCAGGGCTTAAGACATTAGCTCTGAGAAATTCTAGTATCGGAACCCCACAACTTGCATTCTTAAACTAGGCCTTAACCCGGCCTCAAAACGTTTACATCTGTCTCTAGAAGTGGTAAGCAAGCTTCCCGCATAATGACTCAATCAAGAGAAGTTTCTCTCATATTCTGCCACTGTTCTGTCCCTTTGCTTCAGACTTAAGAACTCCTATAGCTTCTGGTCCACATAGGCTTCTGGGACATATTTCTATCTGAACTCTCTAAGAAAGTCGTCCCATGTCAGCACTGGGGGTTCCACCAAACTGTAGGGAATGATTTTCCACTAGTCATATGCATCCCCCTGTAGAAGTGAGACTGAGTACTCAAACTTCAGCTCATCGGTGTAGTGCAGCTTCCTAAAAACTCTTTCCATCCTTTCTAACCATTGTTCTGCCTCTAGCAGATCCACTATCTCCTTGAACTTAGTAGCCCCATACTTAATCAACTTGTCATGTTACCTAGCTGAAGGCTATGTTTGTACGACTGTTGTCTGCAGTGGGGCTTGCGTGGGCATGTTACCAGCCATCTGTTGAAATATCGCAGCCATCTGCTGAGCAAATTGAGCAGGGAACTGTGGTATTGAGGGGGCTGGTGCAGCTGATCCACTCACATTTTGAAGGGTTGGGGCTTCCCCTTGTACCTCAACCTCTACTAATTGATCGACTGAATGATCCCTTTCTTCCATGGTCAATTAGAGGGTAGTGTATCTTCTAAACCAATAACATAAGGAGATTGCCCTCCGCTAGTTCATATTTATAATGTAATGTACTGTATGTATCAAATCATGACATTGAGCAGTTGTACTATGAAGGAAAAATATTCAAATTACAGGTCAAAATAAAAGTTAAAAACTTGCTCTGGTACCATTAAAACATGTCACACCTTACCCTTCCATAAGGCATAACATGATCCCATAGTATACATAATGAATTGCCAAACTTCGCCTACTGAACCCATTAAATACACTACAAGGGATTTTAAACAACTTCTTACTTCTTTTTAAAGTGGTGAGCACTTTTGATAGGTGTTAAAACTTTTTAATCGAAGTTAAATCACACATTAGATCTGAAATAGCCACAAATTTTATAAAAATTTCGGTGAAATACCGTCTGTATTTTGTGAAAATAGCTCTTTAAAAACCTGTAAAGAGCACTTCCAATATATTTGTTTCAATCCCCAACTCCAATAATAGCTCAACTCAAATCAATTTTCACAACACAAGTCAAACTCAAATTCAGCAATTTTAAAAAAATAAAGTGTAAAATAATTGAGTATTTCAAAAGCTGAAATAAGAGAATTGTAATACAATATTTTGACAGGCCAAAATAATTTATAAATTTATTTTATAACTACTCAAGACCAAGTACAATATACACATACAATTCACATACATTACAATAATATTTACAAAGAAGTGGTATACTCAATATACCTGACAAAATCCTAGAGCGAAGTCACAAGCAACTTACTCTGCTGCTTTATCTGTCTGCCTACCTACGACAGCAATGAAAAAGCTATCGCTGAGTAAAATTTACTCAGTGATGCACAATAAAAATTTCAAATGATGTATATAAAACATTTATTGACAATTCACAATTTAAATAATTCACAATTTCATGTCACAATTTTCAAAGCTCATATAACACAAATTTGATCAAATAATTTAACAAACACAGTGTTGCCAATCAATAACACAACTTAGGTCATGACACAAAATTTTTCGAACATGCCGTTTTGTACACCACGACAAGGCATACTCACCCCACTAATCAAAATCAATGAGGGAGGTGGCTAGCTAGATAATGAGTACTCATCTAAACTCACCTCAAACTGGCAAGCCTGAGAGGGAGGAATATAGTCATATTCACCCTATAAATGGAGGAGGAACAAAGTGATATTGCCATGCCAAGTGTGAATAAAAAACAATTTCAAATCATAATATTTAAATATTTCATACAAACCACGAATCACATTTTATCTCAAAATTTCTATTTACAACATAAGCAACACACAAATTTTCAAATAAAATTCTCAAGCCCAAAACAATAAAAAATTATTCATAACTCTTATTTAATTAGCTTTTTAGTAGAAACAATGAATTTAAAATGTTGTGCACAAACACAATTTAAAACTATAATGTTCAAATGTAATTCAGGCAGCAATCAAACGAACCTCATTTCAAATCTCCATTTCTAAAATAGGCAATAAACTTTTCTCAAATAAATTTTCTAAAGCCATAAATTCACAACTCATTTCTCCAAATAAATTTTCTAGTAAAAGCAGTGAATATAAAAAGTATTGTGCGTAGACCTCAGATGAGTCACCTCTTGGCCTTGACTCAATGGTTCTTTTCCCTTCCCAGTGTCTTTTCTAACTGAAACACACAATTTAAAGTGTTTCAGTACTCAGTTAAATTGTTTCTAATAATAAAGTTCAATAATTAAATTTTATTGGTACTATTCAATTCCATTCATTTCATTAGTCAACTTATAATGTTGACCTTTAATACACACTAGGTGAATTAATTTTAATGTTACCAATATGTCACATTTTATAGTCCTCAGGTGTTGGTATATGTTACCAATTTCATTTTAAAGCTTATTGCATTTTATTATAATTTTTCAGATTTGGTGCACTACTTTGACCTAGCTAATTGACTTATTTACCTTTGTTTCTGGGTCCTGGTCAAAAGAGTAATATTATAGGTCTATATCTTAGTGACATTTTGGCGCTGATTTCATATCACTTGGGATTTTCTGGACCAAGTTATGGTCATTTTACTAATGCTAGACAGGTTGCCTTCTTATTGCAATTTTTAGGTCAATTTTAGGTCAAGTCAATTCTGGCAGATTTTGTGACTGAATTTGTGCAAGCAATTTGACTTGGTAAATGGCATTTCTGGGTTCTATGACCTTCACAAAAGATGTAGCCCTATATCTAAGCTTTCCAAGGATATAAATTTCAGGTCATTTGGACCTCTTTTGAGTGAGTTATGGCCAAAAGACTGATTACTATTCATATAGTTAATTTCTGGGTTTACAATGTTGCAATTCCGGATTAGGTCAGTTTTAGTGTCACTTTCCGGACAGAACTTTGGTAGACTTCCAACATGAAAGTTGGCACATTTTATGCCTAGTTTCATCTCCAATTGGATTCATACCAAATGGGGTCACACATTTAGGGTTATAGGCTCACTTGTATACTGCCCTTTTATACTTTTCCCAAACACCAATCACATACACATTTACTTGCTAAATTTAAACCTCTCATACTAAATTCTGATTTGGTACCAAACCATAACCACTCAACACATCACATTTTGGTCAACTTGGGCAGAATATAAAAACTCACAATACACCTATTACAACTCAGAATTTCAAAGTCTAATTTCAACAATACATACACATGAATATCTCTCATTAACACATCTAATTTCCCAACAATAATTACATACACATTCTGCCATCCTTGGTACCATAATTCATCAAACAATTACATATATTTAAACACTCTACCGTGCATCACAAGGCTGCCAAATTGATCAATTCACAAAGCCCTTACAATTTCTTCCAAAAACCCTAAAATTTCAATGGTTCAATTACATAATTCAATTGCTCAAACCTAATCCAACTAAGATCAATAACATACATCCCATTGTTCTTAAATTAATAGTAAATATACATGAAATTAAGGTCTCCCTAAGCACATCAAGGCTGCCCAATTTACACATATACATCAAGCTTCCATTTTCAATTCACAAACTCACAATTCAAACTATATACATGGTAATCAAACTCTTATACATTTAAGCACTTTAATCAACACCTCAAATCACCATTTACATGAAGAAATAATTCATTTTCCCATGGACATGAGGGCTGTCGATTTGGGGCTTTGTCAATACTCATCAAATCCTTCAATTTCTTCAACAAATCAACTCATCTCAACACCAAGACAAACATTAATGAAGAAAGGGAGAGGAAATGAGCACTTACTTATTTTTAAGCTTGTTAAAAACTCATCAAAACCTTTCTTTCTTACTCCCTATCTCTTCCCCAAGGTGTATAGACCAACTTTAGTGAAGGAGACTTGAGGGTTTCATGGTTTAATCATGGTGGATTAAAGCTTAGTGTGTGGACGACAATGGTAGAACTTTAGGGAGAAAGGAATTCGGCAATTAAGAGTGTTTGAGGAAGAAGATGCTGCATGGCATATTTTTGTCTTCAAGTAGATTTATATATGTCCCATAATGTGTAGTTAGTGCTCCACTAAGCTTAGTTTATGATTAATTAATTTCCAAATTCTATAATTTGCAAATTTACCACCAACTTCCACTATTTACATTATGTATCAAATTCTTATTTTTCTTTGACATTTTTAAAGTTTAATATCACTTATTTTTAATGGATATTTAGGTCAAAAGTCAACTCGGGGTGTCAATTGACCAAAATGCCCCTATTAGGTTTGTATTCCCGATTTTTATCGGTTTCTTGATTTTTCTTTTTTCTTTGTACTCAACTCAACTAAACTCAACTAAGCCTTTATCCCAAAAATTTGGGGTCGGCTATATGGATTCACTTTCTCCACTCTAAACGATTTTGGGTTAAATCCTCAGAAATGTGTAATGCTTGTAAGTCATATTGTACTACTCTCCTCCAAGTCAATTTAGGTCTACCCCTTTTTTTCTTTCTATCTTCTAAGCTAATGTGCTCTACTTGTCTAACTGGAGCCTCCGTATGTCTACGCTTCACATGACCAAACCACCTCAATCTCCCTTCTCTCAACTTATCCTCAATTGGCACCACTTCTCTAATACTCTCATTACGGACTTTATCTAGTCTAGTATGGCCACTCATCTACCTTAACATTCTCATCTCTGTAACTCTTATCTTAGACGCATATGACTCCTTCAGTGCCCAACACTCACTACCATATAACATAGCAGGTCGTATGGCTGTACGGTAAAATTTTCCTTTCAATTTATTGGGAATCTTGTGATCATATAAAACTCCCATGGCACGTTTCCACTTCAACCATCCGGCTTTAATCATATGACTAACATCCTCCTCACATCCCCCATCTACTTGAAGGACTGAGTCGAGATATTTAAAGTGATTACTTTGGGATAGTATCACTCCATCCAAACTAACTCCTTCCCTATCACCAGTTTTTCTTTGTACTAATTAATTAAATTTTCTTTGACATTTTCTAAGTCAATTATATCTCAATAGATGTTTATTTAAGTCCCAAAAATATTTTCCAGGATTCTCCGCAGTCCAGGGCTAGTCAACGGTCTCCGCCGAAACTTCTCGATACGGTCACTCATTGCTACGGTTTTTTGCTCGTTTAACCTAATTACATTTTATTACTCTTATTTTTTTTTATTTTTATTACCATGTATTTCATCATTTTATGTCTCCTCACTAACATTTAAGTGTAGTTTCAGGCATTCTAGCTGTCCAGACAGACACCGGTCACTGGAACAGTAGAACGCACTACCGAATATAGGGGTGTTACAATTTCTAATATGACCAATAGGGTCACTTTGTAAGGGAATATAAATGAAAATAAGTGACAGAACAACAGTAAGAGAAGATTAGGATTATTCAAAATAGCCTAAAGGCTGCATCAGATCATCAGAAGTTTTACATATACTTAAAAGAACAGAGATATTGAATATAATGTGGATGGTAAGGTGTTTTTGAAGGTTTTCCCTGGAAGAAGATCATGAGATTTAGCAAGAAAGGGAAATTGAATCTGCGCTTCATAGGACCATATGAGGTTCTAGAAAGAGTGGATCTATTAGTACACAGACTTGCTTTACCTCTAGAATTGAAGTAAATCCAAACCTAGCTTATGATGAGGAACCCATAAAGATCTTGGCACGTGAGGTAAAACAGCCAAGAAATAAATAGATATCACTGTTTAAAGTGTTATGGAACCATCATTTAAGCTAGAAGGCCACATGGGAATGTGTGAAGGACATGAGGAGACAGCACCCACGACTGTTTAGAGATTGATATTAAATAAATTTTGAGGACAAAATTTTTTTTAGGAGGGGAGAATTGCAACACCCTCAGATTAAGCAGTTTCATACATTCTATTGTTTCGCTGACTAATATCTGTTTGGACAGCTAGAATGTCAAGAACCCTAATTAAATTAAAGAGGAAAGTCATAAATTAAATTAATAAAGATCAAATGAGGTTGGATGAAAATAAGAAAAATGAAGCACAATCGGTTAAATGAGCCTGAGTTCTGAAGATGGGTGACCTACACAGGAAGTGACTCTAAGATCAGTTGTTACCCTATATTCGTGTGGAATTTTGTAGAATCCTTAATCGAGGATTAATTTAGAAATTTTGGAAAAATTTAAAATCAAAAAAATGAAAAGGGAAGAGGTACAATTAAATGAATCATAACCTAAGGATTCATCGGAAATTATAGAAAAAGATGGGCTATAAATCGATAAGGGCCATTTTGGTCAATTCACTTCAAGAGTTGACTTATGACCTAAATGTCCACTAAAATGAGTGAGATTAGAATATTGAAATAGAATTAAAACTATGGAGAAGTGTATGGAAAATTACATTGGGACACATAGGAGATTAAATAAATTGTATTAAAAATAATAATTATTATTATTATTAATTAAATTATTTTTATGGATAATTATCCATTATATAAGAAGACAAAAGAATGTAAAAATGAAATAAAAAATCACTTCTTCTTCCTTGCTTGGCCAACTCCTTTCTCTCTCTCCCTATCCTTCCTCCATTAACATCTCTTCCAAGCTTTAAACCTCCTCATATCTTCCTTAAATCACCTAGCTCCTTAAGAGAAAAACTTAAATTTAGCCTTGATTAGAAGATTGATAGCAAAAGGAAGCCAAGAAATCGAAGAGATTGAAAGAGTGGAAGATTGTCTTAGTGAGGTAAGTCATCCTTCTAGCTTAATTAATTATGTATGCATGGGATTAAGGTTAATTATGAGGAAATTAACTTAAGAAATTGAAGAATTATGTATGAATGGAAGACCATGAATTTAGGCCAGCTTGGGGTGTATTAGGGTTTGATGTGTTTGATTGAATTGAACTTGAGTTTAAGCTTGTATGAAGTTATATACATGATTGGAGTAGTGAAATTGCATGGAGTTGCATGAATTTGGAAGATGGAAAATTATAGTTTTGGAGAAATTAGGGTTTTGGTGATATGAAGTGCAATTAGGGTTTTTCATACCAAATTAGAGCCATTGATGTGCAATTAATGTGATTTGGTGTTGATTTGATGAAAGGAATTAATGGAATGGTAGGGTGCTAATGTGCTGGAATCTGGATAGCTTGTGTCTAGTGTACTTAAATGCTCATAAGTTGAGCTATACAACTCCAATTGGTGTGAAACCAATGAGAGATAAAACCTAAGACATAATGCTCCAACTTTTATGAAGAAATTATGCCCAGAAAATGACCATAAGTGTAACACCCTCACTTTGGCCTGACCGTACATTCTACTGTTCCGGTGACCAAGGTCTGTCCGGACAGCTAGAATGACTGGAACTATAAGTAAACCCTCAATTTAGCCTGACCATACGTTCTACTGTTTCAGTGACCAAAGTCTGTCCGGATAGCTAGAATGACTGGAACTATATGTAAACTAGAGTGAGGAGTCATAAATAACCCAAATAATGGTAAGGAAAAATTTAGAAAACTTTAAGCTATGAAATACATTATGGTTAAATGAGCCGGTGCCCTGGTGATGGGTGACCCAACAGGAAGCTTCTGTAAAAGATAGCTAGCAGTCCTAAACCTGAGGGAAATCCCGTGAAATAATTTCTGGGATGCCAGAGAAGAGTTACGGTGCCCTAGGTAGCATTAGAATGCCAAAAAAAGGTCAGGAGAATTTTTAAGATCGGTACAGACAGTTTTGGCTCCTTAAGCCAAACGGAGGGCATTTTGGTCATTTCGTCTCCAGAGATGATTTTGACCAACTTGTCCATTTAAGTAAGTGAAATATATGATAAAAAATGTGAATTAATATTGATGAAAAAATTATTTAAAAATAAGTAAAGAGAGAAGCAAGAAAAACAAAACAAAAATAAGATTTAAACTTAATTATTACCTAAGCCTTATGTAAATATGAGGTCATTAAAATTTTTGACCAATCAAAACTTACCAAGCTTACATAAAACAAATAAGAAAGGATAAAAAAACACATAAGAAATCAGTTTCTTCTTCTTTAATTCCCACTTGGCCGAACCAAAGAAAGATAGTCCACCTTTGAAGCTCTTCCACAAAGCTTAGCAAACCTTGATTTTACACCGTAAAACCACCTCCTCTTTTCATTAAACTTGACCCTTGTACCTTGAGTAACTTGAGGCAGCAAAAAGGAAGGAGAAATTAAGAAGTCTTGGCAAGCTTGGGTGTCACATAAGTGAGGTTAGTGACCAATCTCTCTCTTTCTCTTTCAATTCATGTTTAGGGAGTTTATTTAAGTTAGAAATTGTAAGAAAATTTGATGAAACCCACTTAGATATATCTTCCCCAATTTCAGCAGCCATGATAGGATGTAGGGTTTTATGGTTTTTCATGGATTTGAATGGCTTAGAAATGGTGTTTGATGTATAGACATCAATTAGAAATTGATTAGTATGCCTAATGTGATATGTGTTGTGTAAATCTTGAATTGGAAGGGTTTTGAATTTAAAACTTAGGGTTTTGCTCATGTGTTGTCGAATGGAAGTTCTAATGGTCAATTAGTGACCATTTGGCTATATTTGATGAAGAATGAAGTGAATTGTGCCAATGGAATTAAGGTTAGATATGCTACCTTTGGTGACCTGCAGGGCTGGATGTGAGTCCAGTAGGTTTGGGCAGCTGTAACTTGAGTTGTGTAGGTTCAATTGGTGCAAAGCCAATTGGATATGAAATTAGATACATAATGGCATAACTTTGATGAAGAAACCCTGCCTAGAAAACCATAATAGACTGACCTAAATATTGATCAAATCCGGGTAACACACATTCTGCTTAGGCAAAATGACCAAATGAACAGTATTTATTCATTTGGTCATAACTCAGTGTAGAAAGGTCCAATTGACTTGAAATTTATATCAATGAAAAGCTTAGACAATTTAGAACAACTTTTATGTGGAACACAAACTCAAATTCTGGACTTAACCAAATGAAATTGCTAGCCAAATTTGAGCTACCAAATCTGGCAGAACCATAATTGCCCAAAAATTCTGCGTGCAGGTCAATCTGGCCAGTTATGATAAAATTACCATAACTTGAGCTACAAAACGCCAAATGGTAATAGAAACAAGGGAAACTCCACTGGTTTCTCCTTAAAAAAAATAATTGATATTAAAATATAATGAGAACAAATTATTAAAAGAATAAAGTAAGATAAGATAGGGTGCTCCGGTACCGAATGTAGCACACCTTGCTCGGCTACACTATAGACGGGTGAGAGATGTTACAATAAGTTACCTGAAATTAGGCTTGAATCCGGGTTCCAATTATGGACCTGGAGAAAATGACCATATGAACAATACTTATTTAATTAGGCATAACTCATTATAGGAAACTCCAAATTTGGTGATTCTTGAACCAATGGAAACCTGAGACATAGAAGAACAATTCTTATGGAGACTATAGAGTCAAATTATGACCCTAACTCGATCAAATTGCTAGGAAAAATTAGTATAACAAACCTGCCCTGATTCTATACTGAACCTGGAAAATGTGAAGGATTAGGCATACTACCGGTTTTGGTAAAATGGCCATAACTAGAGTTATATAAATGAAAATTAAGTGATTCCAAAGCCAAAATTCTCATAAGACATAGGACTACAAACTTCATGTTTTGACTCAAACTCAGTTCTTAGGGCAAAGTAGAAGAATTGTTAGGGAAAGTTAGGAATGCCAAATTTGGAAATCCTGCACTTCAACAAAATTGCCTTATGATCTCCAAATGGTTAATAGACCATAACTTCCTCTACATAACTCCAATTGAAGTGATTCAAATTGTTTGGAAATCTAAGACAAAGTCCTAAAACATTGTTTTAGGGACCTGGGCCAAATTATGAGCTTAAGATGCTTGAATATAGAATGCAATTTTAAGATACAAATCTGGAAAATCTGGAATTTCAGGATATGGCACCTGGAATAGAGTTTAGTAATTTGATAATAACTTGAGCTACATAACTTTAAATTAAGTGATTCAAATTGGAAATTAAACCTAACACATAAAGGAACAATTTTCATGAAGAACATTTTGGCAAATAAGGACTGGAATTAGATTGAAATTGGGTTATAAAATCATGTCTTGAATCTCCCTTGAACCACATCATTAAATTGCATGGTAACTTAGGATATTATTTGAATAGCTATTTGTAAATGTTAGAATGAGTATTAAGACTTTACAATTGTGTAATTTCAGTGGAAAAAAGAGCCTCCCAAGGAAGGGAAGGATTAAGCCAAGAAAAGAAAAGTAAAAAAAAGGTTTGTGCACAACTATACTACTCTTTTGTTTTAAAATTTGAAATTGAATTGAATGAACTTTGAATGTGTCAATTATGTTTTCTCTTGCTACAAATGAGAATTCTGTATTTTGTTTTGAAAACTTTGAATTGTGGAATGAATTTATGATTATGAAAAAGGCGGATGTTGACTATCAATTTTATTATGGCAAGGGGGTGAGCCAGTTTTGAATGTCTTTAGAAGTGTTTTGAGAAATTGTGTGTTGCCAATCCTATAAGGGGAATTTGATGAATGAAATGTGTTTATTTGATTTGCAATGTGATTCTTTGAATGGAAATTATTTGAATATATTTTGAAATCACAGTGGACATGGTAATTTGATTTGTATTCCTCATTAGCATGCCTAATGAGACAACTTTGATTTGTTTCTTCTCTACTTGTGAGGTTAAGTTTCCCTCTCTAGCTTGCCAGTTGAGGACGACTTGGATCAGTACTCATATATGTTAGCTAGCCTTTGTGCTCCCCTTTAGCCTTTGGTTATTGGAACGACTTGCCTTTGTTGTAGTGTATAACACGACATTGATATAAAATTTTGTATCATGGGTTCAACTGTGTGAATTGTTAGCAGAACCCTTAAATTGTGCATACTTTGATAATATGAAATTGAAACAAATGCTTGCAAATGGTTAGAAATATTATATTATTTTCATGGTTCAAGAAAAATATGAATATTTTAAATGCTTTATTTTGATTTGGTAAATTGTGATTACTTGATCAAAATGTCGTTCAAACAAATGATTTGTATGATTGAAAATATTGACTTTGGTTTTATGAATTATGAAGAATTTGAATATTTCAAGCTCTTTGTTATGATTTGACAAAACATGTTGTGTATTGAGTTTTAAATTATTAGTTGTGCACCACTGAGTTCATCGCTCAGCGTTAGCTTTTGTATGTTGCCACAGGTGAAAGAAATGAAAGAGCAGTTGAGTGAGATTATTTGAAGCTATGGCTCAGAGCTTTATTGGGACTATCTTCGAGTATATCATAGGTATACCCTTGTACCTTAGGTTTTGATATAATTATGTAGCTATACGTATGTAATTACATTCGAGCAGTTGTACAGAAACTTTATAATATTATTTTTGAGACTTTAATCAAATGTAAATTATTGTAATATTATTTTTTGTGAGTTTGAATATTTGTAAATTTTGTAATACAAATTTCCTTAATTTCAATGGATGCCAAATTGTAATAAAATATTTCTTGCATAGAAACTATAAAAGCTTCATATTTTTTTGGTTCGTGGATGAAAGAAAAAAAGTTTTTGAGTAATGATCGTATTTAATTACGTTATATAATTGCCACAGGTGAATTTAACAGGTTTTAAAATTGTGATTTAATAAAATTATAGCCGTAACCACGTGGATTTTTTGTAAAATTTTAAAAATGCCTATTTATTTCTAAATAAGTTTTATGGCATGTACTTAAATTGAAAACACTTAAATAATTCTTTTACCACCACATTTAAACTAAAAAATGAATTTGTTTTGTTAAAATCCCTTGTAGTATATTTAATAGATCATTGGTAAGCGAAGTTCGGTAATTTATTAGATATACTACGGGATCATGTCATATCTTAGAGAGGAGTAAGGTGTGACAAGTATATCAGTAAAGTTTAATTTTTTTATGATTAAATTCATTTTACTATATTTTAAATAAAGTAATTATAAGAATTACCATTAATTTTTATATAAAAATTAAATAAAGTATTTTTAATTATTTATACCATAAATTAGTTTAAAAATTATTAAGAAACAGAAAAATCTATTTAAATTAAATTAATTAAGAGAAAATAGTACATTATATTTAATTTTTTTTTCCCAAGTAAACTACAACTTCAAATTTTTTCAAAGTAACCTCTATTTTAATTTAAATTGGATTTAACTGATTTTAAAATATAAAATATTATCCTCTAATTCTAAAATATTAATGTTATTCTATAATTCTAATTCTAATTAATTCTAATATAAGTATCTTACAATAAAAAACTTAATTAAATGGAAGTTAAGTACATGTAGGATTAAGAATGTTAAATATATATAAATTCTAAAATTAATACTATTTTTATTGATATTTTCATAAATAATATAAATTAGAAAGGCCATTTTAGGTAATATTAATATTTTTCCTGGGCTTTTATATATATATATATATATATATATCGATTTTTTATTATTTTTTTAATATTTATTATTAATACACCCAATAATATTTGGAAAATAAATATCATTTTGGCATAAAAATTGCATTTTACATATGATGGTATGAGATTTTAATTTTCTTGTATCTACTTCGTTTAAATATAGATTAATTATAATTTGTTAATATCCTTATGTGTATGATATATTTTTTAATTTTTAATTTATTTTTAACTAAGTTGTTGAATTTGATCATAAGGTTGTAAAAAAAAGCTACTTATATTTTGAGAAGTTCTACTCTTCTCAATATTAATTTGAAGTTGTTAAGTTTTTTAATTGTTACGAAATAATTAAAAATGCATGATTAAATTTACAGTTATATTTTAATCTATAATTTAATTATAATATATATAATATAATCTATAATTTTAAAAAATAAAAATACTTATCAAATATATTAAATAATATATTAAAATAGATTTTAAAATTATTAGTGTTAAACTATTTGATAATATAAAATTTGAAGATATAATGTACTGAAA
Organism: Hevea brasiliensis; assembly: GCF_030052815.1. Lineage (NCBI taxonomy): Eukaryota > Viridiplantae > Streptophyta > Magnoliopsida > Malpighiales > Euphorbiaceae > Hevea > Hevea brasiliensis. The sequence continues at coordinate 82,040,392 of NC_079501.1, forward strand.
ATGAAAATTTTATAACAATAATGTACTAAACTACAAAAATACATTATAAAAATTATCATTTTCTCTAATTTTATAAATAATTTTCTTTCATATTAATCTAAATTTCATTATACAAGTCATTTTAAATTATAAAAAAAAGACAAATAAAATTATTTTTTTTAAAAATAAAATAAAAAAATTTAAACAAATTTAATTAAATGAACTAATTTGTATTTATTATTAATTTATTGTAATGTCTAAATATTTTCATCCATTTATAATTTTAAAACTTTTTATTATATTTTTTTTATTATACTTTTAAGTTTATAATTAACTTAATATTATATGTTAATTATAAACTTAACATTTAAGTTCATAAAAATATGATCCAGTAAAAAACATAATAATTCTTAAATTAATAAATATTTTATTTATACAATTGATTAAATAACATTAAAATTAATATTTAATTTAGATTATTAAATATAATATTTATAATACTATATAATATTATATTATATACAAAATTAATAGAAAATTATATATCAAAAATTAAATTACGAGTCCGCATGAAGAATACAATAGTGTTCAACAACATTGCAAAAATAGTTATAAATTAAAAGTATAAATGAGGGGACGAAATTATCAACAGGCAAAAATACCTCTAATATAATTATAATATTATTATTATTTAATTATTTATATTATAAAATTTTAATTATAAATATTTATAATAAATCTATTATTTATATTCCCTATTTAATTAAATTTTCACAGTCCTATTCAAACACAAATTTAAATTTTACTTATAATTATCAAATTAAAATTTTAACTATTAAACTTCTACAACAAATAATATATATATATATATATATATATATATATATATATATATATATATATTTTAAAATTATACTAAAATTTTTTAACTAAAATGAGGTTGTTTATTTTTTTTTAATCAATCATTATAAATTTATTAAATAAAATGTGAAGTATTAATATACTATTTATTTTCATTAGAAAAATAAAAATGAGGTTATTATTATTATTATCATTATTATTATTAAAAATGAAGAAATAGTGGAGCAAATATTATTTCATTAAAAATTTTAAATAACAATTTAATTTAAAATTTTTATCATAATTTTATTTTTATAAAATATATAACACCCCAAATTTTTAAATTTATTATTTTGTGAGTAATATTAATATTTTAATTTTATTTAAATTTTAGGAAATTATTTGAAATTTTTTGGATTTTCGAAATCGGGTTTGATTTCCCGAAAATATAAAACTTTGATGATTTTTAAAAATGAATTTAAAGACCACGTGGCAAAACTAAAAATATATTTGGAGTCTACCAATTTTTCTGAGTTTTCTAAAATTTTTTCGAAATTTTTGGGCCTCGTTTTCAGTCCCAAGATAGAGTAAAAATTCAAAATTTTGTATTCTGAATCGAACCGGACCGAATCGGATCGGTCGAATCGAATCGGTCCTTTTTTTTTTCTTCCCTCTTCTCCTTCACGCGCTCGACCTCTCCTCCTTCCCTTTCAGTTTTCTCTCTCCTCCCTCACCCCCAGGCCGCGCCGCCGCCGCCTCCCCAGCCACCCTACCTCGCCAGCGCACCGCCCCACCACCTCCCCACGGCGCGAAGACCACCCAACGCCCTCGCGCCGTTTTGACTTTCCGGCCGAAATCTGACCGATCCGGCCATTTATTGGGCCTGGTATTGTGTCAAACAACATTTACACCTCGAGAGCTTTCCATAGACACCAAGAACACCAAAATCCATCTAGCGATTTGTCCAATTTTTGTCCGGGAAGTTTTAGCCCATTTTGACTTTTGGACTAGATTTCTCGCAAACCGTGAACCCCATGAGAAAACCGAGAGTACCAGAGCACTCAACTCGTCGAGAGCTTCGCGGCAATATAAATTTCAAAATTTTCCGACACCATGTTTCGGTGGGTCCCACGGAACTTCGTAGTGTTTTTTTGAGCATTAAATGAGTTTAGAAAATTCTGTAAAAATTTTACACTAACCCTCATGTTGTGGGCTTCGTGTAGGTACCTTCAATTCACAGAAATTCGACAGTTGTCCGGGTTTGTGAATTTCCGGCCAGACAGACCGGCTATCGAAAAAGTCTCTGAATTGGATCGAGATTTTGGCTTACCCACCATTGTCAGACGTCCCAAGCGCATCCCTAGAGTCAAAATCGGCATAGGTAAACCCGAACCTTACTTTTTAGTAATTTTCTAGTGCTTAAATGGGATTAAAAATTCATAAAATATTCGTGGTAGCTCAGAAAATTATGATTCTTTTTGCAATAGCCTAGTAATATTGCTAAGGACCGCGGGGCAAAGTTTTAGAATTTTTAGAGTTGATTTGGATAGTTTTTGCAAAAAGAGTTTATTATAAGGACTAAACTGTAATTTTACATCGTGTGATTGATGACTGTTTGGATGGGCCCAGGAGGGGCTGTGTGATATGATTGAGTTATGGGTGTATGGTATGCGAATATAGAAGTGTGTTTTTAGCCTTTTTGCAGGTTGGGTAGGTCCTAGGTATAGGGGAGACTCTGCCGAATTTTCAGCACGACTTATGACGTATTTGGTCTTTTCTTGGTTTGTATTGAGTCAATTGTATTAAATAATTATAATAAAATTATCAAGTGAGTCGGGACAGCCTTCTTCCTCCTCCCAGCCGCAACAGTGACTGCTGTCAAGTCTGTGAGTAAAATATTAATTTTAATTGTAATTTCGATATTATTATATGTTCAAGCATGCCCATGCATCACTTATATGTAAATATCTATGTAGTTAAACTCTAGGCACGTTTTATGTTGCATTCACAACTGTTAAAGTGCCATGGATGTTATTGTGGTAATTTGGAGCAGTGTGCGTGCGTTGGCGTACATGTGGTATAGTGTTGGCTATGGACAGGACGAGTAGACACGACTTGAGATCTTCGCTGGGACCCGGTCCTTCGGGGTAGACACCGCTTGAGTTTTTCACTGGGATTTGAATTTAATAGTACTTGAATTACTGCCCGTGTAGCCTATATACTGACCAGACTGGATAAATGGATATACTGATACTGGGTACCTAGTACCTCGGACCGTCACACCATCGGTCACAAAGTGTCTCCTGGTGTGCAAATGGTGTGGCTAAGAAGCCATATAGTCAATCTGGAGATAAGCCAAGAATAAATATACAACATGTATAGCCGTAGGCTATTAAAGTCACAGTGCGACATAATAAGCCGTAAAAACACAGTATGGTATGAAGCCATTTACAGAACAGCTATCAGAATCCTATTGGCATGCCAACCTATCCATACTAGTTAACTAGGCAAACTAGGGCACATTATAAATTAATTGTTTAATTCATCAATTTTTTTGAGTTTACTAGCTATTATGTAATTCATAAGTCAATGCATATGTTGACCTTTTTAGGTACTATGGATAAGTGGTTTCTAGCATCAACATGTCACATATTTTAATTCAATATGCTGCCAATATAGTGCAATTTACCATTTTTTACAAGTTGATATTCATTGCCAAAGTGCTTCAAGCATCATTATATGTAAATGTCAAATTCTCAAATTTTGGTGTGCTAGATTAGTCTAGCTTAAAGTCCTATTTCTCTTAGTTTTTAGCTTCTGGTCAAAAAGCAAAATTGTAGCTCTATGTCTTATTGCACGCGGGGTAAAATTTCAGGTCATTCCGAGTTGTATAGACCAAGTTATGGTCAATTTACTAAAGCTGGACAGATTGCACCTTTAGTGAAAATTTTGGTCAATTTTAGGTCACTTTTGGTTCAGCAGTTTTTGTACCCAAACTTGTGCAAGCCATTTGACTTGGTTCTGTCCATTTCTGGGCTTTGGTGTCTTCATAAGAATTGTAGATCTATGTCTAAACTAACCATGGTAAAAATTTCAGGTCAATTGGACCTGTTTTGAGTGAGTTATGGTCATCCCAAGGACTACTGTTCATATGATCAAAAATCTGGGTTGCAAGGTTGCTATTCCGGATTTGGTCATTTTTAAGGTCAGTTTCTAGGCAGAATTTTAGCAACATTTCTGCATGAAAGTTGGCCTATTTGGTGTCTAGTTTTACCCCCCATTGGCCTCATACCAATTGGGTTTACAGTTTGGTACTTATGACCTAATTTATGTACTGCCATCAATACACAACCTGCACAAAATACATACACTTCCAATTTGATATTCCTTCTCCTCCTTATTACTTCAATATTCAATCAATGACACTTCCATATATATATATATATATTGTACACAATTCCAGCAACAATTTTTGGGCAGAACATTCAAATGCTCAATGCATACAATTCACCATTCAAGTTCAACATTCACTTCCACCAAAATTCAACATATCTCAATGTCAATATTACACATATACTTCAACATACTCACACTTCAATATCACTTACACAAGCTGCCCACAATTTAACACTATCATATTTCATTAATAAACTTCATATTCACACACAAATTCATGCTATTATGGGCTGCCAAACATGGCAGTTTGCTCAAAGCATTAAGATTCCATTTCATACCCTTAATTCAAGTACTACATGCACATACTTAGATTTTAACTTACTACATCTTCCATTTCAGTTAATCAACCTTAATTTCCATCAATTAGAGGTAAGAAAAATTCAAATACAACACATATTCATGGCTGCCAAAAATTGACCATTTCATTTCTCAATGTTTTCTTCATTTCTCTTCTCCAAAATGCTTACCTTAACTTAAACACAAGGTTTACTAAAGCAAGGGAGAGGTTTTGGACACTTACCTATTTTTGTAGCTTGCTCAAACCTCACTAAACTTCCTCTTTTTGCTGCCAATGTCTTCTCCAAGCTGAGTATGCAAGGTTTAACGAAGGAACCAAGTGGAAATAATGGCTAAATCAATAGTGCATGGTGATGGAACTCATTTGGCCATGGTGGACTTCAATGGAGTTCTCTCGGCTAGTTATTTCTTAAGGTTGAAGATGATGGTTTCTGTCCACAAATGACTTGTATAGCTGTCCCAAATTAGGAGTTAGTGGAGCACTAAACCATGTTTTAATGTTTAATTATACTAAGTTCCATTATTTGTACATTTAGCTCAATTCTTTTACTATTTACACATTGTATCCTATTTTAATTTTTCATGTCATTTCTAAAGTGTAATATCATTTATTTTTAATGGAAATTGAGGTCAAAAGGCAGCTCTTGGTGTCAAATGACCAAAATGCCCCACTTCGGGTTATATTCCCAATTTTTCGGTAATACTGATTTTTGTTTGTTTCTCGATTTTTCGTTTTTTTTTTGTACTAATTTATTAATTTTTCTTTGATATTTCTAGTGTCAATTACATTTCAATAAACCTTTATTTATGTCTCAAAATTTAATTCCGAGGGTTCCCCGTGGTCCTGGGGTCGGCAACAGCCTTCCCAGTGCGATCATCCATTGTTGTGGTGCCGGCTCGTTTAACTTAGCTTCATTTTCTCTCTTTCATTTTTATTTGATTTTTCTTGTATTTTCTTTTTATTTATTTCATCATCATATATCTGTTCACTATCACCGAAGTGTAGTTCTAGACATCCTGACTTGCCTGGACTGTTATTTGACCACTGGAGCAATAGAACGTACAGAACACGCACAGTGGGAATATTATAAAAAATACCTCTAATATAATTATAATAATATTATTATTTAATTATTTATATTATAAAATTTTAATTATGAATATTTATAATAAATCTATTATTTATATTCCCTATTTAATTAAAATTTCACAATCCTATTCAAACACAAATTTAAATTTTACTTATAATTATCAAATTAAAATTTTAACTATTAAACTTCTACAAAAAATAATATATTTATTTTAAAATTATACTAAAATTTTTTAACTAAAATGAGGTTGTTTATTTTTTTTAATCAATCATTATAAATTAATTAAATAAAATGTGAAGTATTAATATACTATTTATTTTCATTAGAAAAATAAAAATGAGGTTATTATTATTATTATTATTATTATTATTATTATTATTATTATTATTATTATTATTAAAAATGAAGAAATAGTGGAGAGAATATTATTTCATTAAAAATTTTAAATAACAATTTAATTTAAAATTTTTATCATAATTTTATTTTTATAAAATAAATTTTGTTTTATTAATAATTATCATTAAACAAATTAATGAAGTCTAATATAATAAGAAGAACAAAATAAAATATTCATACAAAACAATTTTAATTACTATAATCAGCATAACAATATATTTTTTTTTTATTTTCAAAAATCATTTTTGTTTATAAAAAATTTAAAAGTAAGTTCAATGAAATGACTAATACAATATTAATATTTCATTTCAATTATCATAAATTTAAATCTATTAGATAGAATTTGTTAGCATAATTACAACAATTAGCATGATTATAGGAGATTTGTGTAGCATAATTACAGCAATTAGCATGATTATAGGAGATTTGTGTAGCATAATTATAGCAATTATTATTCTTGTCCAAATTAGTTCATATTTTCATGTATAAATAGATGTAATATCTCTGTAAATGAGACACAGACAAATACGCAATCCTTTTCTTCATTACTTGTATTCTTTCTTCTAACATGGTATCAGAGCCATAAAGCTTTTATTTTTAGTTTTTGGGGTCACTCTGCTCTCTCTACAACCTGTTCTGGTTCATTCTTTCATACCTATTATTATACCATTTTTTTTTCCTCCTCATCTTGTTATCAATGGAGAAATCTGATATTTCAAGACCTATTGCAACAGTTCTGACTGGTTCCAACTATAATCTTTGGGTTCAAGGAATGAAAAGTTTTTTGATAGGTCGTAAGCTTTGGCGTATTGTTACCGGAGATATCAACTGCCGACAAGAGAGAACGATGAAACCGATGCAAAATTTGACCGTCTTGAGGATTGGGATAGTAAAAATCATCGATCATCACCGTTTCGCAATACCTCTGTCTCATCCATCCACATCCGGTTGCTAATTATGACTCGCAAAAGAAATCAGGATTTTTGGCTATTCGATATCGCACCACTGGACTTGCCCACTATTATCGATTGTGGACTACTCTTCATAATCTGAAACAAGAAGCAGTCAATCTGCGGAATGATTTTCTTGCCCGTGTCCAACCTATTTGGAATCAAATATCTCGTGCCAAAATCGGTGAAGATCATCTTCATCTCATTCAAGTTCTAATGGCTCTTCGATCGTAATATGAGGCCGCTCGAGCGTCCTGCTACATCGAAATCCACTCCCATCATTGGAAACTGCTATTCAAGAGATTATTTTTGAAGAGACTCGTCTCAGTTTGGATAAAACTCCTCAATTTGAAGCTGCTCTTGCAACTACTCGATCCTCACATCAGAAATCTGGCAATCAACTTTGTAAGAATTGTAATCAAATTGGTCATGCTTTTGCATATTGTCCTACTATAAAATGCAAATATTGTCATGGTTACGGTCATATTCTTGAACATTGTCCCACACGTCCTCCAAGACCAAAAGGAGGGCAGTCTAAATTCAAGAATGTCTCAAAGCCTGGATCTTCCTCATGCTTTGCTTTGCATCGAGGGCTCTACTGCCATCACCATGAGTGATCTTGAGGCACTATTCAAACAGGTTATCTCTTCTAATTCTCCTGCTGCCATGTCTGCCACTCTGGGTAATTCTTATTGGCTTTTTGACTCTGCATGTTGTAATCATATGACCACTAATCTTAAATTCTTGTCTTCTGCAAAACCTGTATCTTCCTTATCACCAATCCATACTGCAAATGGTACTAAAATAAACATCACACATACTGGTCATGTGTCTACCTCAAATCTTCATCTCCCTGACACCTATTATATCCCTAATTTGGCACTCAATCTTATTTCTGTTGGTCAGTTGTGTGAAAAAGGACTAAATGTTATTTTTTCTCACCATGGTGTCCAGGTACAGGATCCACAAACGGCACAGATTCTTGGGGAGGGTCGCAGAGTGGGTCGATTATTTGAGCTTACATCTTTACATCTTCCTCAGAGATTTGTGTCTGCAGCTACAATCCCTAATTCCTCCATTCACCAATGGCATCTTCGTCTTGGTCATGCTTCTACCAGTAAAATTCAACCTTTAATTTCTCGTGGATTATTAAGATCTACTAATATTGAGTCATTTAATTGTTTAAATTGTCAGCTTGCAAAACAACCTGCTTTATCTTTTTCTCATAATAATACTACTTCAGACACTCCTTTTGGTTTAATTCATTCTGACATTTGGGGTCCTTCTCCTATTTCTTCAATAAATGGTTTTCGTTATTTTGTAATATTTATTGATGATTATTCTCGGTTTACTTGGATATATTTTTTGAAACATCGATCTGAGTTATCACAAATTTACATCACATTTGCAAAAATGATTAAAACTCAGTTCTCTTGTGACATTAAAATTCTCCGAACAGACAATGCCATGGAATATCGGGATTCTTCTTTACTTCAGTTTCTTAGTCAACAAGGCACCGTTGTTCAACGTTCTTGTCCTCACACCTCTCAACAGAATGGGCGAGCCGAACGCAAGCATCGCCATATTCTTGATTCTGTACGTACTCTTCTTCTTTCTGCCTCATGTCCAGAAAAATTTTGGGGAGAAGCAGCTTTTCATGCTGTTTATATTATTAATCGTCTTCCTACCTTGGTTCTTCATAATTTATCTCCTTTTGAAAAGTTGTTTGGACAACCTCCTGACTATTCCATCCTTAAACCTTTTGGATGTGTTTCTTTTGTTCTTTTACAACCTCATGAACATACCAAATTAGAACCCCGTGCTCGTCTATGTTGTTTTCTTGGTTATGGCATTGAACACAAAGGGTATCGTTGTTGGGATCCTGTTTCTAATAAGTTACGCATCTCTCATCATGTTACCTTTTGGGAAAATACTATGTTCTCTTCTTTTTCCAAATTTCATCACTCTGTCAATACTGACTCTCTATTTTTCACTGACTCCTCCAAAGAGCTGTTTCCAAGTCCTGATCCAGGTGATTGTGATGTGCTCAATATTAGCCCAACTACACACCGCCTGTTGAATCGGCACCGATTGTTGATCCAAGACTGCTTTGCATCTCCTCCTAGCACTACTCTTCGTCGTTCTACCCGTGTAAGAGAAACTCCTCATTATCTTTCTGATTTTCACTGTTACTCTACTATTGCAACCCTTCATGAGCCTCGTTCTTATCGTGAGGCAAGTACTGACCCTCTTTGGCAGCAAGCTATGACTGACGAACTTCAGGCTTTAGAGAAAACTCATACTTGGGATGTAGTTGATCTTCCACCAAACAAGACCCCTATTGGTTGCAAATGGATTTACAAAATCAAGACCCGTTCTGATGGAACTATTGAACGCTACAAAGCTCGCTTAGTAGCCAAAGGGTACACTCAAGAGTATGGTATCGACTATGAAGAAACTTTTGCTCCAATGGTCCGATTAACATCTATTCGCAGATCTCTTAGCTATTGTTGCGGTTCAGTAAATGGAAACTTTTCGGATGGATGTCAAAAATGCTTTTCTTCATGGTGATTTAACAGAAGAGGTTTATATGCATCCTCCACCTGGTTATCATTCTCCTCATAAGGTTTGCAAACTTCGACGAGCCTTATATGGATTAAAACAAGCTCCCAGGGCCTGGTTTGCCAAATTTAGTTCCACTCTTGCTCAACTTGGTTTTCTCTCTAGTCCACATGATTCTGCATTATTCACTCGCCGAACTGACAGTGGTATTGTTCTTCTGTTGCTTTATGTTGATGATATGATAATAACAGGAGATGATTCATCTGGTATTCTAGAGTTACAACATTATCTCAATCAACATTTTGAAATGAAAGACCTGGGTTCTCTCAGCTATTTTTTGGGTCTTGAAGTTTCTCAAAATTCTGATGGCTATTATCTATCTCAAGCCAAGTATGCATCCGACTTACTTTCTCGAGCAGGCATCACTGATAGCAAAACAGTATCAACCCCATTGGAGCTCAATTGCAAACTTACACCTCTTGATGGCACTCCTCTTGATGATCCTACTTTATATCGACAGCTTGTCGGGAGTCTTGTTTATCTCACAGTTACTCGACCTGATATTTCATATGTTGTTCATCTGGTCAGCCAGTTTATGTCTGCTCCTCACTCAACTCATTTCTCTGCAGTACTTTGAATCCTTCGTTATATCAAAGGCACTCTTTTTCATGGTTTGCACTTTTCCGCTACCTCCTCCCTAGTATTATAATCTGGCTACTCTGATGCTGATTGGGCTAGTGATCTGACAGATCGTCGCTCTACAACTGGTTATTGTTTCTTCTTGGGTAATTCTCTTATCTCTTGGCGTAGCAAAAAGCAAACTGTTGTTGCACGTTCTAGCACAGAATCTGAATATCGTGCTCTTGCTGATGCTACATCTGAATTACTTTGGTTACGGTGGTTATTAATTGATTTGGGTGTCACTCATTCTTCTGCCACAATGCTTCATTGCGATAATAGAGTGCCATACATATTTCTCATAATGATGTATTTCATGAGCGTACCAAACACATCGAAATTGATTGTCATTTTGTACGTCATCATGTTGCTCATGGCACCATATGTTTGATTCCTGTCTCCTCTGTTAGCCAAACCGCTGATATATTCACCAAAACGCATCCTCCCGCTCGCTTTCAGGATCTCTTAAGCAAACTCAAGTTGGCACCTGTGCTACCACCTTGAGTTTGAGGGGGGGTGTTAGCATAATTACAGCAATTAGCATGATTATAGGAGATTTGTGTAGCATAATTATAGCAATTATTATTCTTGTCCAAATTAGTTCATATTTTCATGTATAAATAGATGTAATATTTCTGTAAATGAGACACAGACAAATACACAATCCTTTTCTTCATTACTTGTATTCTTTCTTCTAACAGAATTAATATTAATTTACAATATTAAATAAAATAAATTTAATTAAAAATTTTAGATAAAATTAAAAATATTTAAACATATAAAACTTATGATATCTCATAGCATATAGAATTTTTTTTTAAGAATCTAATAATTATGTAATTTTTATACATACATTGAATTGTCCTTCCACTTTAGTTTTTATGATAGTGTTTCTATAGTTCGCCTCATGAAAAAACTCATTATATATATATATATATATACCATTTGAATATTGTGTCAATCCCATACCATTTCAATAACTCATAATATAAATTATAAAACTTATTTATAAAATAAGTCATGCATTATAAATATGCCCCCGATTAAGTATAGCAAAAAAATAAAAAACATAATAATGATAATTTTAAATTTTTAAAGGGTGAGAAAAATGTATTTTTTTTGTTTTATTTTTAACATTGATTATATAAATTATACATGATAAGATATGAGTTAATAAAAAAATTATATAATGAAATTTATTTATTTACAAAAATTTAGAATTATAAAATTTTTTATAATAAATCTATTTTTCTCTCTTATATTTTGTAGATATATTTATATTTATTATATATAAATAAGTCGTTTTTTTATTTTTTTTATTAAATTTTATTCATATAATCTTATCCCTTTTACAAAATAATTTCAGATTTCGATCCATACCAAAAAATTTCAAATATAATACTAATTATTAATTTTAATACTATATTTTGGAGATGTATAATATTTTATTTTAAAATTATGAGATACTAATATGCTTTTTTTTTTAACGAGACATAGTTAATAAAAATTAACTAATATTCAATCAAATACTAAAAGAATTCAAAATTACTAAAATATTTACTTTTTTTTTTTTAGTCGGAGAGAGAATTTAATTCGAGATAAATCCACATCAATGGAAATAATTTAATATAAAAAGAAATCAGCATATTATTATATATTAGGAATAAATTTTTATGTTTCAAGAAATAATGACTGGCCAAAATTCTTAATTTCACTTCTCAAATATAAATAGCAAAAAAATAATACTTTATATATACATTTTATCATAGAGTGCATTATGAATATATTAGGACCAATTTTAATTAAACCAAAAATATATATATCATATCATAAAGGATAATCATATGAACCCAAAAATGAAGAAAATATGTATAGCACAACAGCATAAATTAAAACTTATATTTTTCTTTTATTATTTTCGGTATTATTATTAGTATGGTTATTTTAAGGTTTAAGATAATTATTTTTTAATGAAATTTTAATATAATAAAAGAATTTTAACTATTATTAATTTTCAATATTTTTAAATTATATTAAAATTAAATAAAAAAATATCCTTCAGACATTATAAATTTATAGAAAATAATTCCTTATTAAAAATGATAAAAACACACGTGCAACGCAGGTGTTATGATTAAACTAGTATAGATAATTTGTTTTTATCTTTTATTAACCTTAAATTTATTTATGATAATTTTTTTTATATTTTATTAACCTTAAATTTATTTATAGAATGCATTATGTTTGTGTGTGCGTATATACTTTGAATGGTGGAAAATAAAAACATAAATAGTATCGTAAATACTATATCATTAGTTAAATGATACATCTTAATTAAAAGGCTGTTTTTGGGAATTTTCACTTTAATTTAATTTTCATATGATTTGGGGACATTGATCTTATTACAATATTTGGAGTGCTGAATTATTGATTAAAAGCAGAAATAAATGCTGAGTATTTCAAAAATAGGTAATTTATGTATATGTAGGATCTGGGTTAAGTTTTGTTCTGAATTTGGTGTTGGGTTTGGCTTGGATAGTGATACACACAGAAAGCGATGATGGGTGTTTCGTTTTTGTAGGATTAGTGACTTTTTCCTGGGTAAGTGATTATAATTAGCTACATAATATGTTGCTAATCATGTTAATTATGGAGTTAGCATGGTCATATGTTGTGTTTTTCTTTTATAGGTTTACTGATATGGTATTGAAATTGGTTGATGGTTGCTTTATTATTTGAGGTATAATGTGGTAAATAAAAACATTTAAAAATTATATAAAAAAAAATTACATTGAATGTAACGTCTATAAAATTGCAATGTCAGCAGTTGATTTTAAAAAATGATATAATTGCATCCAATATAAAATGCTAGAATGTCAAAATTAAAATTGAAATGTTAATATATATAATTTTACAAATAAACGAAAAAGTTTAATATTTTTCATCTAATTGGCTTAATATTTAATTAATATTTAATTGAAATATATCACCTTCCCACACCATAAAATAACAACAGAAATTATAATAAAGCTTTACTAAAAATCTCATTAATACACTTTAGATAAATTTTTATTAATCAAAATTAAAAATATAATACAAATTTCAAAATATATATACAAACACATAAACTATTTGCTAATTTGACTAATTTAAATTTTTCTAAGACTAAAATTAATGTGAGTAATAATGATATATTTAAATAATTTCTTTAAAGTTACCATAATTCCCTTAATATTAAAATTTATATTTAAAAGGAAATTCAGATTGTTACAGTGAGTTTCAAAGGCTATTGCTCTGTTATTTTTTAAAGAATAATAAATAATAAGCACGTTTATTTTGGTGCGACCATCAGGTGCGTTGGTTGATAGTTTTTCCACCATCTAAGAGATCACAACAAAAATGATTACCAACAAAAATAAATTGTAAAGTCGCACTAGTTAAGAACTTACCAAGCGGCAAACGCCACAGCCTGGACGTAGTTTAACAGCTGCAGAGACAAATTCTTTCCCATATTTTGCCTTAAAAAGCTTATGGACATCCATCAATTCGGGTATATCCCCACATCTTGTAGATGCAAAAATTACACTTGAGATTGCTTCCTTCAAGTCAATGGGACAATTTCTGGAATCTTACAAAACATATCAGTATGCAGATCCATTTATCATAAACCAACAGAATTTAAAAGTGAAACATTTTTGTTAGGTGCAAATAAAGATTATTGAAAAAATCATCTTAATTTATAGAATATTCATTAAATATCCTCTTAATAAGATAATTCAAGTCTGGATATATTATGCTAATAACACATGCAAGAGAAATATTGATCATATCAAATCTTTCTCCTCACTCCACAAGGACCACGACTATGGTCCTTAGGGTAAACTGTCACACCCCGGCTTAGGGGGCCCCAGCTCAAGCCCCTCTATGGGTGGCCTTCTTGCCAGCGTACCCTTCTAGAGGCCGGACCTGGGACTCACAAGGTACTGTCCGCTTTGTGGAATTAAATCCCTTCGCTTCTGCAGAGCTAGGATTCGAACCCTTATCACTCACGGTTTTGCTTCGCCTCTCACCAATTGAGCTGCAACAAATGTAATGGCCTGGCCCACTAGTGATATTGTCCGCTCTGGGCTGAAGCCCTCACGGTTTTAAAACGCGTCAATAGGGGTTAGGAACCTCCATCTTATGAACCCAGCATCTCTCCCGTGTTTTGTCGATGTGGGATTTGCCTAGGGTGTTACAATCCACCCCCCTTATGGGACTCAGCGTCCTCGCTGAGGTTTGCCCCACCATCGTTCAAGGTTGCACGCGGAGCGGCTCTGATACCACAAATGTAATGGCCCGGCCCACTAGTGATATTGTCCGCTCTGGGCTGAAGCACTCACGGTTTTAAAATGCGTCAATAGGGGTTAGGAACCTCCATCTTATGAACCCAGCATCTCTCCCGTGTTTTGTCGATGTGGGATTTGCCTAGGGTGTTACATAAACATTCGGTGCTTTGGACAGCTTTATGAGATACCTATACATCCAAGCTAGAAACTGTTACTCAAATGGAGCAGCCATACACTCACAAGACTACATTTCATGCCTCAAGTTAGCAAGAGGAAAGCCAGATAATATATTAATATTGGTGCCAACAGATTAAATTGTTAAAATCCCTCATTCACACCACAATTGTGGATTATATACCTCCTAGGATTGTGCACGGTTTCTGAAATTTCAAACCGAATTAAAAAACACTACAAAAACAAAAAAAAAAAAAGACCATTACTATAAGAGCTAAACCATATTGTACCGAACCAAATAATCAATTTTATATAATTTTTTATATATTTTTTAAGATGTATTTTATAATTTAAATTATATATATATATATATATATATATATATATATAAAACTTAATTTATCTTTAATTATAAATGGATAAAATATAATATTATTTTGTAACTTTTTATTAGATGATTTAGACAAATAGAAAATAATATGAAATTAAGATTATATTTTTTATTATAATATAAAAACTATAAAATTCTAAAATCATCTTAAATCACATGTTAGACATATAATACACTTTTTAGTTCTTAATTATATGTATCTTTTAGTTAAAGACTATATAATTAAGAAATATGTAAAAGTTAATATAAAATTCTTATTAAGGAATATATTTTTTATATTAATAATACTATTTCAACATTATTATTATTATTATTATTATTATTATTATTATTATTATTATTATTATTATTATTATTGTTATTTTCATATTAAAATTTTAAGATTATTTTTTCTATTTTAAAAAATATGTTATAGTTTTAGATGTAAAAATTGAGATCTGAAATGAAATTAGAACCAAAATTGAAATAAACTAGAACCGAAACTGAAAGCAGAATTGTATCAAAATTACTTAGAAATTAAATCAGAATTGAAACTGAAGTTTAGTTCCAAATCTAGTAACTAAAATTCAAAGAACCGAATATTTGGTTCCGCTGGCTCTTAGCTAGAATCATAATTATAATAATTTTATAATTATGTTAAATAAATTGTTATTTTTAATAGTAATTTTATAATTTAATTTATAACTTTAATAATTATTTAGAATAATTAAAAAATTAAATTACTATAAGTGAGATTTGGCATTTAATATTTTTTTATTAATTTTATTGTAATAAAGTAGATAATTTTTAATAAATTAATAATATTTATAAAATTAAAAATATAGAATTATAATAAAATTTTTAGTATAAGTACAATTACTATTAAAATAATTTAAAATTTTAATTTATATTAATTGTAGTAATATTAGAAATCTATAAAAATAAAAAATTTGATATTTTTTTTTGAAAGAACGGCTATATATATATAATTTTAATATATATAAAAAATGTAATGTTTTAAATTTTATTTTTATTACTTTTATCTCTAGACTTTTTAATAAAAATTTCATAATAGAAATAATTAAGATCTATTTATATATAATATAAATATAAATATATAAAATTAATATATATTAATATATTGTAAGTCATTTTATAACAATAGTTACATATTATAATATTAATAAGATAATTATTAAATAATTTATAATTTATTTGTTAGCCAATTGTCATTATAAGAATTTCACTTGATAAAAGATATTGATTAATTGATATGTAAATAAGAATATAGAGATAATGATTATTTAAAATTTACTTGAGTCAACTTATTATTTTAAAATTTAAAATTTAGATTAAGGAAGGATATTAAATATTAATTTTACTTTTTTTTATCCAATAATATGTATATATGAATTAATAAAAAATAAAATAATATATTATTTATTAAATTTTAAATTTTAAAATTTAATAAAATTTATGAATACTAGAAAATAAATTCTTTTCTCATTTCTATTGGATATTAAATATAATGCTTATTAAAACTCCTTTTTTTTTCCACTCAGTCGTTAATTTCGGTAATTTAATTATTCTTTATATAATTATATTTTAATTTTTTTTAAATCTTGATATTTATGTTTGATAAATTGTTTATCAAATCTCATCTATTTGTGTGCATATGTATATATTGTGCTTCAAAAACTAAATGCTTCTATAAAGATTTTATTAGTTCTTTTCCTTCATTTCCCTTTTATTTGTTTTTTATTAGATTATCTTCCGGTTTTAGTTATATATATATATATATATATATATATATATATATATATATATGGGATGCGTATTTCACAGATATGGAGATTTTGTAAGTATAAAGCTAGATGGTCTTACTTGATGAACATGTTAACTTTAAAATTTTCCTATTCAATTTGTTTAATCACCAACTTATTGCACTTATGCAATTATCATTATGAATATCTAATATATAATTGTTAATTTTTATGGCTTATTGTAGGCAAATTACAACCATGCAATTATAAAGAAGAATGTAGCTATCCATTTTCGTCCATTTTTGAAAGAAGGTAATATCTACGTGACCAAAGGACTTTGGGTTATGGATAATTAATGACAACAAATAGATGATCTAATTATATGCAACAATGATTTTGTAACAATTGGAAATTGAAGATATTGCTATCTCAAAACATAGGTTTGATTTTATGATTTTTCAAATCTCAAAAATTGAAAAGGAAAAACTTATGTCTTAATAGTCTCAATTTTTTTTCTAATACATCTTTATTCTAATACTACAATTTTGATATTTATTTAATTCTAATTAAATTAATTTTTTTAGATGTTATCAGGTTAATCATTGGAGAGAATGAAGTTGGGAAAAATAATTATATTAGTAATTAATCATCTCAAGAAATGATTGTTGAGTTGCCAATCTAAAGTATCATTCTTATTAGTTAATTAAATTATATTAATCTTGATTTTATTTTTATAAATCATAATTGAATTGTGCCCAGGTTTAATAGAATTTACATAACTATTTGGAAAGATTTGATTAAGATGTCGAATAAAGAAAAGGAAATAATAGGTGAAGAATTCTATATTATTGTTGTGAAAGAATATAATATTGTTTTCATCTCTTGTGAAAAAGTATATTGTTGCATTAGAATATTTAAGACAATTATTTTAATTTTCACAAGTTTTAGTAATAATAATTTAAATTTTTTATGTCAATTCTATTTTTCCTCTCCTTTTGTTATCTAATTACTTATTGTATATTGTTATATCAAAATTAAATATTACATAAAAAAATTAAAATTATCAAAATGATATCCCAATACTAATTTTATAATACAACTCAACTCAACTAAGCCTTTATCCCAAAAATTTGGGATCGGCTATATGGATTCGCTTTCTCCACTCTAAACGATTTTGGGTTAAATCCTCAGAAATGTGTAATGCTTCTAAGTCATGTTCTACTACTCTCCTCCAAGTCAATTTAGGTCTAACTAATTTTATAATGATATCCAAATTTTCAATTCCAATTTCTTAACTGTTAATTTTACGAATTAAAATTTAATTGCAATTTTAGATATTATTTTTCCAATATATTTTCATTTCCATTTTCTTAACTGTCAAACAGACAAAATCCTTTGGAATATGGAAAAAAAAAACATGAATGGAGAATAATGCAAAAAGGCTCAATGAAAATGAATATTTTATTTGTATTAAACTAGCAAAAAGGGTAAATTAATTATGTCATCAATTAATTTAAAAATTACTATTAAAACATAAGAGAAATTATTTAAATTAAATTAATTAACAAAAATTAATTTAATTTTCACCTAGCCACCACCACCACAACTATCCCCACTATTCTCATCTTGCCGCCACTACCACCAACAACCACCATCTTATCACCACATTCACTATCATCGCTACCACTACTTAATCATCACAGCCACTATTTAGTCACAGCCACTGCTATTACCACCATTGTCCTTACCTTGCCACCACCACCTAACTATCACTATTACTTTCACCACTACCACTGCTTAGTTACTATTAACACTCGGCCATCAATTACTGTAATCATTACTAACTATTATTAATATTATAAGTAAAATAAATATTAAAACAAAAATTATATTATATGACATTATTTATATTTTTATTTTACAATCAAATATAGTAATATAATCAAATATAGTAATATAATGACAATTACATTATATTATATTACAATTTTAATTTTATTATATAATTGATTACATTATATTATATTATGCCATACCAAACATAACCTTTCATCAAATTAAGAGTAATTAGCAGTAATATTTTAGTGAATAAAATTTAAAATTAAAAACTAGCATTTTTATGCTATATTTAAAGAGATAAATTATATAAAAAAAAAAATTTACTCATGGAAGGAAAAAGTGATAAAAAAAAAGACTTGTTCAAAATTATAATTTATAAAGATAATATTTTATATTAGGAGTTTTGTTTATACAAGAGTTCTTTTTATAATAATCTAACTAAAATCATAGACATTTATAATTAGAATAGAATTGTATAATTTTTATTTAAATAGTATTAGAATTATATCATGATGTATTTCTTTAATTTTTATATTTAATTATATGTTTGTAATTATTATTATAATTAGAATAGGATTAGCCATATGTATTATCATGAATATCATATTAGAATAGGATTAAAACTCAATATTTAAGGATATTTATGTTCTATTAGAATTATAATTAGAATAGGCTTAACATTATTATTATAACAAATAATTAGTGTTATAGTTATAATAGAATTACTTGTAATAAAATTAATTAATGTTATATTAAAATGGCCCTTCATAGTCCTGCCTTTCTGGATTGTAGCTTTCTTCTCGAGTAAAGGAATAGAAATGAATAGTGCAATTTTTAAATTTAGGATATTTATATTTTGTTTATGTTCAAAATATATTGTTTTATAAAAATAATTAGTGACGAATAAGTTGTCCTTAAACGTTATTAGTGACGAAATAGTAATGATAAACCTCTTCTCGCTAAATGTATTTGTGACAGGTATTTTATTGCCAAATGTTATCAGCACAAATTCTTCGTCGCTAATATGTATGTTTAGCGATGAAATATAAGCACAAAACTCTGGTTGCTAAACATATTAGCGACATATAATTTTAAATATTATTAGCGATAGATAGTTTGTCACTAAATATTATTAATAACAAATAGTATGAATTATCACATTCTTTTGTCGCTAATATATTAGAAACACACATATATACTTTTTGGTTGGTATTTTTATAAATAATATAAAAAATATAGGTTATTTCGATCAAACCTGTCACGACCCAACCAATAGGCTGGACGGGCACTAGGACCTGGGCTGGTGTAAAGCCTTCGAGGCCCGTAGTAAGCCTTATTATTCTCAAACCCATGACCAACCCCACAATTTAGGCCTAACATGCACATAAAATAATTTAAATTAAATTATTATAATTTTATTTCAGGCTAACTTAACTCAATAATTATTAGAAACTAAAATTAGGAGAGCTCAGCTTAACCCTATTACATCATTTATAAACTATTTAAAAATCATAAAAAATTTTCATTTATTAATACCAAAACTTTAAATTCATACAATCTCTGACAAGATTAATGCTACTGCTAGTACATGCAGAGTTTCAAATTACAAATTTAGAGAATAATAATACAATTAAGTAATTATTGATAACCTGCGAGGAAAGAAGTAGGTTATTCTGAAAAAGGTCTCCTCCTGTAGCCTAAAAAAATAGGGTGAACAAGAGTGAGCATTTGACTCAGAGAGTAAGATACTGATTTTAAGTACAATTTCTATAGCTATCTAAAGCTAATGCATCCTAAAGGGTGGAATGCAATACCTTCATAGTTTTCATACAAATCACATCATAAATAACAAAAAGTAATTTAGAGCACTTGCACACCCATATAATGTTCAAACAATATATATATATATATATATATATATATATATATATATATATATTGTTTGAACATTATATGGGTGTGCGAGTCCGGCTTGAGATGTACTCATTGGCAGAGGTTGGATTTAAGGGAGTTGTATAAGGAGTACAACTCTCTTAAATCCAACCTCTGCCAATGAGTACATCTCAAGCCGGACTCGCACACCCATATAATGTTCAAACAATATATATATATATATATATATATATATATATGGGATCTGATTCCTTATACAACTCTCTTAAATCCAACCTCTGCCAATGAGTACATCTCAAGCCGGACTTTCTCTTAAAAGACCAAATGCGGGGGCCGGCAAGATCAACTCGAGCCGTGCCTACCTCGACTTATCCATAAAGGATCGGGTCCCAGCGAGTCAAGCTCCAGCCGCGTCTACCCGTCCGGTCCATAACCAATATCACATACCACACGCATGCCAACACACGCACACTACTCCAAATTACCATAAAACAACATCCATAATATTTTATCAAATAAAGATACAATATAAAACGTGCCTAGCATTTAACTACGTAAATATATATTTATAAGTGATGTATAGGCATGCCTGAATATATAATAATATTGAAATTATAAATAAAATCAATATTTTACTCACAGTACACCAGAGACTATTGTAGAGGTTGGGTGAAGGAAGATTGTTGACCCTGATCACCTTCATAATTTTATTGTGAATTTATTAGTGCTAATTCAAATAAAAATAAATTTAAATAGGCAAACACATCCTAATTTATGCATAAAATTCGGCAGAGTTTTTCCTATATCTAGAACCTACCCAACCTGCAAAAATATTCAAATAACACTTTTAAATATCAATTTTCACAATCATATCTCATCAACATCATATGGCCTCTCCTGAGCCCTCCAAATCAGACAATAGTCATAAACTTGAAAAATTACGTTTTAGTCCATATAATTGACATTTTATAAAAATCCACTCAAACAAGCTCTAAAAATTTCAAAATTTTGCACCGTGCTCCTTAATAAGGTTATAAAGCTATTGCAAAAGGAATTGTAATTTTTTAATCACTTATGAATATTTTATAAATTTTTATTCAAGAATATTACTCAATTCCATAAGTTTTCAACAGCTAACATATTCTTAAGTCAATCTAATTCAATATTCACATTTTTAAATCTCTATTCTCAAGCTTCAACCAATCATATAAAATTTAAATATCATACATTCAGATAATCTTATATGCCCATATGCTAAAAATCTAACTAAAATCCATATATATATATTTTTCAAAAATATTCCACAATCACTCAAAAATTCAACAAATACCATAGAATATCTCCAAATAATTTTACTTTCATCATATATTTTTCTTAGAATTTTTTTCTAATATTTTATGTTTAAGAAACACTGCATTTGAGCACCACAGACCGAGAAATAATGAAAATAATCTTATCCAAAACTTATCTATGTCTGAAAAATTTCAAAAATTTATGAGGAAGCCTCTGGAAGTTGAATCATCTCCAAAGATCGCAGTAGCCACCACTGGAACTACCACACACGGTGGCCGGTCGCCGATCGCCGTCGGCATCTATTGGATCTGACCATACCAAAATGTTCCTCTCCTCTTCTTGAGTCATAGGTGGTCTCGGATAGTTGATCCAACAGTCGGATCGTCGATCTAATGGTCGAATCGTCTTAGATCTGACAAAAAAGCTTAAAAAACCTGAAACTTCTCTCCTCCATATCTCACTCATTCAACCACAAAATATTGCAAAATAAGTATCAAAAGAAAGCTCTCGGAATAAGCTTTCTAATGCCACCAGAATCGCCTGGATTGTACTTCGAATGAGGCCAGAATCACGCCGAAAAGTCACTGCCCACTGTGCGTGCGTTTCTCTCTCTTGCTTTTTGTGTCTGGTGGTGCTACCAACCGGCTGGTGGCTTGCTGGCGTAGCCTAAAGTTTCTTGGTCGCAGGTCAGTGGTGGTTGTTCCCTCACCGGCCGGAAAGTATGGAGAAAAGGGAGAGAAGAGATAGGGGGAAAGAGAGATGCGTGAAGGAGAGAGAGAGGGGGAGGGGGGGTGGTCTACTGATTGGTTGGGTTTTTTTTTTGAAATTTTGGGAATGAACCTGGACAGGCATTTTGTCCAGATTCATTCCTGGAAAAATTTTAATTCTTTTATTTTATTTTTATTTATTTATTTGATAATAATAATAATAATAATAATAATAATAATAATAATAATAATACAATTAACAAATGAAATAATAATAATAATACATGCAAAAAAAAATGATATTCATTTAACAAAAATACCATTGTAAAATATTAATTTTAAAATAATTAATAAAATATAAATAAATTATTAGCTTAATAAAAGAAAATATTTATAAAAAATTTATGTTGTTAAAAAACCTAATGTTCCCTTCATATTAACATATATGTTAGCAATTTTTATTATTTAAATTACTAAAAATCTATATCTATATTATATATATATGTGGGAGGGGGAGGAAATATTGGTTTTGCCAAAATTGTTCTTCATTCTTCAAATTAATTATAATTATATTTTTATTATTTAAATTAATTTTAATGTTTGAAAAAATTTAAAATTATTAGTCCTACTTATACTATAACTTCAATTAAATATAAATTTTATAAGAAATAATTAACTAAAAAGAAAAATTAATAAATGAAAAATAAACGGTTAATATATATATATATATATATATATATATATATATATATATATATATATATATATATATATATATATATATATATACACACACACACACAAAGATTTCCAAAAATAATTTTCATCATTTTTATTATTTACAAAAATATCAAAAATATATTATAGTGACAGATAAATAATTCATCACTAATAATATGTATTAGTGACAATAATCTATCACTAATCCATATAGTTTCATTGCTGATACTATTTAATGATAAAAAGATATGTCACTAATAATTTTAGCAAAGACTTTAATAAATTATTGCTGCTAATAACTTTTAACGACATAAACTTTTTTGCTAAATCCCTAGAGATGTCAATTTTCACAATATACAATATCATCCCTAATAATTTTTAGCGATGAAACATCCATCACTAAATAACTAATAATTTTAATTCTAATATTATGATAATGAATATTAATTAAAATTTTAATATTATTTCAATAATAATTCTACTTATACTAGAAAGCATATTATACTTCTCAATATGGTAGTTTTATAATTTTAATCCCATAAAAAAGATATGTCACTAATAATTTTAGCAAAGACTTCAATACATTATTGCCGCTAATAACTTTTAGCGACATAAACTTTTTTGCTAAATCCCTAGAGATGTCAATTTTCACAATATACAATATCATCCCTAATAATTTTTAGCGATGAAACATCCATCACTAAATAACTAATAATTTTAATTCTAATATTATGATAATTAATATTAATTAAAATTTTAATATTATTTCAATAATAATTCTACTTATACTAGAAAGCATATTATACTTCTCAATATGGTAGTTTTATAATTTTAATCCCATAAGTATTATTAATTCATTAAAAAATTTTTAATTGAGTTTAGTGAAATTAATAAAAAAACATTAAACTTACAATATTACATTTTATATAAAGTGAAAAGGAGGGGAGAATAATAGGAGAAATAAAAATATCCTTCACATAATTATAAAATTATTATTAGAAACTTAAATATTTAATTAAATAAAAATTTACATTTATATTAATAGATATGCAATTCTAATCCTATTAAATTATAATTATTTTATTTGTTACAATTTTCTAGCCATTTTATAAGATATAAATATTAGTAATGGATAACCTTTAACTAAATATTAAAATAAAAAAATTTTTAATCTAATTTAAGTAGAAGAACCACTTTATTGGTCACAAATTTATAACTTTCTTTTTTAAAATATTGATATTGATAAAAATATAGTTTAACCAAACTTAGAATTTATTTTTATATATAAATAAATTTTCATTTATTTCATTTTTAATAAATAATAAAAATAAAATATTTTTATATTCTCAAATTATTTTTTAATATAAAAAATTAAAAAATAATTTATATTGAAAACTTTAATGAATTTATTATAATTGCATTTGAATTTGACTAATTTAGGTAAATAAAATAAAACTATAAGTAGAATAAAATCAACACTATTTATTAAATTTTAATAAAATTAATTGAAATGTTAAATAAAATAAAAAAAATTGCTTAGAATTCTTTTGTTAATTATTCCTATTTTCAAATAAATTTTATTTTTTATGCCGATGAAATATTACAATTTATAAATTTATTAAAAATTTTAAAAAATACTATTCATAAAAAAATTTGGACTTTATTTGGTTAATTAATTATTTGAAATAAAAATAAATTTTATTTTGTGTTAAAATATAATAAAAAAATCACAATAAGAAATTTGAATGCTCATTTATTTTAAATTTTTATCTATTAAAATAATGACTGAAAAAATAAAAAAACCTATATATGCTTTTTCAATTTCAGTTAAAGTTTTTAATTTTATCAATTTAATCCCAAACTTTCATATTAATTTCGATTTTAACAACTAACCTAATTAATTATTTAATTGACAAAAATAATTTAAATATTTACTTAAATTATTAATATTAGTCAACCTTTAATTTTAATATCATTTTTAACAGTTATTCTCAAATTGATAAAAATATTATTTTAATTAATTTTTCTATTATTTTGAAAATTATAATTATATTTATTTTAGTTTTTTTTTTCATGTTTGATGTTTAAATATTTGATTTTTTTCCTTTTTTGTTTAAATTTAAATATTTTTTATTAAAATTTTTGAAATATTAATTTTACTTGATTATGATTCATGAAGTGTGAAAAGACCATAAGAATTTAGTCAATTAAAATTTTATTTTCATATAAAAAAATATGATTGGTGGTTATTTGGGGAAAGTAAACAATGGAGGTACCAAACAAATCTACTCAATTGCCTTTTGCTTTTCCTATTTCTATGGGACAAAAGAATACTAAAGAGATGAAAAGTCGCTTCTTTATTTCTTTGCAACGAAATACAAGTTTGCCTTTTATAACCATCTTGCAAAAAGGGAGAGCAAATCACTGTCAAGGTAATTTTTATTTATTTTTATTTTTTTCCTTTCTCAACTTTTATTGGCATGCAATTGAAAAAAACTTATGATTATACTTCCATATTGTGGAAGATTCATTGTTCCCTCATTTGTTCTATTAATTTTTTAAAATAATAAATAGAATTATTTTATTGAATTAATTTGTTGTATATAATTGAATAGTTGATTACTTTATTATTATTATTATTATTATTATTATTATTATTATTATTATTATTATTATTATTTTAGTTTAGTAGAATTATTATATTTCACTTATGTTATTTTACTAAAATTGAATGATTTCAATTGTGTGAAAGAACACATAACATGTAGTTTATATGAATTTAATGATTAAATGATTTTTTTTTTCCTTTTATTAGGATATAACATGTTGAAATCAACAACTATTGATTCATTTTTTAAGAGGAAAGAAAAGGCAACAAACAATTCATAGTCTAGTGAGCCAGCTTCTGTATCTAATGATAATGCAATTGTTGAACAATCACCATCTAAAGCTCTAAGAATTGATCATGAAGAGGTTGATATTAATTCTTTAATTCGTGATCGAGGTTTATGCCCTCAAATTTGGGAGTATCCAGTTAATCAACAAGATGAAATTTGAAAAGCATATATCAAATTTAGGCCATATCGTCCTCTTCCATATGAATTTGAATATCCATTCTTTAGTTCAAAAAGTTATCCTTGCTAATTTCAATCTCATTGGTTTAAAAGTTTTTCATGGTTTGAGTGCTCTCCTGTAAAAGAATGTGCATTTTGTCTTTCATGCTATGTTTTTTTTCTAAGAAATCAACTGGGAAGTCCATATTAGATACATTCGCTACAACAGAGTTCAAAATTTGGAGAAAAGTTAACAATTGAAAAGTTTGTGCCTTTTTATCTTATATAGGGAAAAATCCTAATTCTTCACATACCTTGGCTGTTAAATGCTTTGAAGATTTGAGGAACCAATCATACCATGTTGAAAAGGTAATTCAAAAGTAGACCCGTCAGCAATTTTTGAATAATTGGTTGCACATAAAAGCTTCAATAGATTCTATTTGATGGCTAACCTTCCAAGCATGTGCTTTTAGAGGGCATGATAAAAGTCCCAATTCAAAAGATCAAGGTAATTTTCTTGAACTGTTACAACTTTTAGCGTCAGACAAATAAGAAGGTGAGTGATGTTATTTTGGAAAATGCGCCCCAAAATGCCAAGTACACATCACTAACAATTCAAAAGGAAAATTTACTTGTTTTTGCTAGAAATGTGCAAAGTGCAATCCGAGATGAGATTAATGTTGCCAAATTTTGCTTAATTATTGATGAAGCTGGAGATGAATTTAAAAAAGAGCAAATGGTTCTTGTTGTGAGGTTTGTTGATAGAGATGGATTTGTACGAGAGCAGTTTTTAGATCTAGTGCATGTTAGAGATACATCTACAGTAACTCTTAAGGAGATTTGCTCTATTCTATCTCATCATAACCTTAATACTCAAATTCTCATCATAACCTTAATATTCAAAATATGCATGGTCAAGAGTATGATGAAGCTAGTAATATGCGAGAAGAATGGAATGGATTGCATGCTTTATTTCTTAAAGAATGTCCTTATGCATATTATGTGCATTGTTTAGCTCACCAGCTACAATTAGCTCTTATTACTGTAGCTAGGGAAGTAACAGATGTTCATGCATTTTTCCAAAATGTGACTTTCATTATTAATATTTTTTGAACTTCTTGTAAATGCAATGAGTTACAAGCTAGTCAAGTAGCTAAAAATGCACATTTGATTGAAATTGATAAGCTTGATACTAAGAAGAGTTAACTAGATTGGAACTTTGCAATGACCTAGAGATACTAGATGGAGCTCTATTTCAATTCATTTTATAGTCTTATAAGAATGTTTGGTGCAACTTGCTCAATACTCTAAAACATAGCAATTGAAGGGCCCACCTACTCTCAATTTGATGATGCTACTTTTGCGATTAAGTTGCTAATTTTTTTTGATTTTGTTTTGTTTTACATGTGACGAAGGAGATCATGTGAATTACTAATATTCTTTGATAGGCTTTGCAACAAAAATCTCAGGACATTTTAAATGATGTGCATCTACTCTCTAGTATAGAGCTATTGATCCAAAAATTAAGAGATACGGGTTGAAAAACTCTTTTAGAGAATGTGGTACCATTTTGTAAACATCATAACATTCAAGTTCTTGATATGCACACTTCTTTGACATAATTCAATCTTGCTGTCAGAAAGACATAGTAATTGAGGAGCATCATTTTCGAGTAGATATATTCATAGTTAGTATAGATCATTAATTGCAAGAGCTAACTGGCAAGTTTAGCAAGCAAGCAATATAACTTCTTATATTAAATGTCGATACCATATTTTGGCCGACCTCTGAAGTCAAGGGACTTTTTAATCAACTTTATAAGCCGCTCTCAGGCGATGTCTTTTGATCATAAATGACTTTTCCGAACTCATTGATTGCTCGACCACAGAATGAACTGATCCCACACTTAGTTAATTATTTTCTGATCTCTTATCAGATGGGTTCGAACCAATGTCAGGTCTCTGTACCATCCAGTCTTGCCCTCGATCTCTCTTTACAAATATTGTGAAAATTCATTTAGCTAATGCTAAAATCGGGTTCTTCACTTGAATGTCCCAGATATTTCTTAAAATAAAATTAAGATTTTTGTCCGGTCTACTGACGATCCCGATCTTAAGAATTCAAATCAAGTCTTTCCAATGTTCTAAAGATTTACCTGGTGTTTGGTCATGGCTAAGTTCGGTCTCACGCTTACAATGTTTTCTGATCTCTTATACTTAGGTTAATCGTGGCTTTCAGGTTTGATGTTCAATACGTTCAAACAATTAAGTACTCATACGATTTTCATGCTTTCCGATCTCATCAAGAATTTGAACAGAAAAAGGACTTCAATTCATTTTAAAATAAAATTTACAAGTCATTCGGCTGGAGGGTCTCCCCCAGCCTGTTCTCTAGGTACATCATCATTTCTCTATTCTCTCTCTCTCTCTCTGGCTCCTCATCGCTCTCATCTTCAACCTCTGGGGTGAGCTCATTCATCCAGGAGAAGTCCTCTTTAGGATACCGCTTCCTCAGCTCAGCCAGAAGGTCATTATGGGCATTCATGTAAGCCCCAGCCTCCTTTGTGGCGCTCTCCTCTTCCTTAGCTTGGAGTTCCTTATCCTTGGCTCGGAGTTCTTCCTTCTTCACTATAAGGTCTTCAGCATAATGAGCGAGATCGGTAGACCGACCAGCTCGGGAGTCTTCAAGTTCTTGCTCCACCTCTGCTATCCTCTCCTCATAATGCTTCATCCGATCTTCTATTCTGGCGATGTAGTCATTAGCAGAGGAGAGCTAAGCTTGTGCAGCTGAGGCGTCTTGGACCGCCTTAAGGATCTCCTTCTTTAAGGCGTGGGCTTTCTCTCTGAGTACGTGCTGATTTGCAATGGCCTCTAAGCCTAAGCTCATTGTCTGAGCTAAGATATCATCCATGCTCTCCTCTGCCAATCGGTTCCGATCTTCTTGGAAGTAGATGGAAGCTCCCATGACTTTGGCCAGGCCAGGATTCCCCCTTGTAGAGTGGTTCCTTTCCATCGATTGGATTAGAAGTTGAGCACCCCGAGAAAGTGTCCTAACCGTAAGACCCGAAGATTCCCTTTCCACATTAGAAGAGATTGGAAGAGGCGAGGGAGGCGGAAGCTTGATTTGCTGAGGAGTAGGAGTGACGACCTCTACTTCAGGGATCAGTTGCTCCTGAGATCGGGGAGGAGAGCTCCGCACCTCTACTAATTCACGACGAGGGGTCTGAGCATCAGCAATGGTGGCCCCCTTCATCGCTCGCACTTTTCTGGAGACCTCCCTCTTTCGCTTGCTGCTCTCGTTGGAAGCATCGCCGTCTGCCATACCTACACAAAGAAGAAGTCAGTGAGTTCACTAAAATTCATATACCAGAGATATGGGTAGTACCAGGGCTAAGGTCAGAGAGCTGAAGCTCATATTCTTCGTCAGTGATTAGCCTCATCATCCAATACTTCAGTTTGGCCATCACTGCGTCTAAGCAAGAGAATTTCTGGGTGGACGCCTGAGACTTTAACTTTTTCACCATGGCATCTTCGTCCTTATTTAAGGCGATCTTCTTCGGGATCGGAGCAACCAAGTGTTGCCAACTTCATGGGATAGCCTCAAAGCCGTTCTAAATCTTACTCCTCAAAATAAAGAACTGGTTCTTCCAATTCTTCAATGGAGAAGGGAGATCGATAAAGAGGGAGCAGTTAGGCTTAGACTGAAAGAACCAGAACTCATCATCCTTCCTTCGGGTAAGCCTATGTAGCTCGGCAAATACTTTAGCTGTGGGTTCCAATCCCTTAGCTCGGTAAAGGCCCCGAAAAGCTATTAGAGTCCGCCAGAAGTTTAGATGCACTTGACCTACCGAGACGTGGTGGAACTTTAGGACGGCCTTGTAAAATTCATCCAAAGGAAAACGAAGCCTGGCCTTCAGCTGCTCTTCGTATACTATGATGAGATCGACCTCATCAAAGAAGTGATTGGCCCAATGGTCGCCATGGCACTTGATTAGTTCAAAGGAGTCGATCTGCAGATTGTACTCCTGACTTATAGATTGAAGATCGGTTTCTCTCAGGACCAAAGGCAACTCATCCACTGGCAGGTTTTCTCTTCTGGAAGATGCTCCTCGCTTCGGTCTGGCAGCCGGACCAGTAACCAAAACGATGGCCATGCTAGTTCGACCACTTGATCTAATTACATCGCCCTCTTATGAGGTCCACGAAACATGGACAGAAGGTGGGCTCACAGCCCTCTGACCCTTGGCGCCGCTCATTTTCAAGAAAACAAAAGAAGTTTAACTAAGAAAAGAATCAAAATCCTTACAAGAATGTGATCGGTGCCAGAAATACTTGAAGAAACGAGAGAATGCTGAGATTGCTAGCAAAGTTCTAGAAATGACATAAGGGAGCAACTGATTAACCCTCCCCCTATTTATACCCGTCTGAGCATTTAATGCTCATAAAGTCCCTAGCGGCGCATCGGTTAGCGGAATTGGCTCGCTTTCCTGACACGTCGTGGGAAGGTTCTAGAAACACAATAATAAAATTGAATAAATGAGATCGGTTAGCTAGGGTTATCGGATTGGGCAAACTTTCAATGCCACAGATCGGCTAATGACGATTTAGTTAGAGATCAGATCGGATATGCACATCAAAAATCAGAAAAATAACTAATTCAATAATTAAATAATAACCTTCAAATAAAATTTCATTTCATTTCCAAAAGGTCGGATTACATCATTTGGGCGATCTCAAGAGATCGGATTACATCATTAAGGGAATCTTTAAAGATCAGATTACATCATTTGGGCGATCTCTAAAGATTAGTACTACATCTTACCCAGTAAGGGCCTATGTCAAAGCCTAGTCTTGTGGTTGAATCAAAAGATGTGTTTGATTAAAAAGCCAGCCACAAGTATTGGATAGATGTGCAACTCAGATAGGGTGACAATGACTCTCATGATGGTGAGCGGAGTCATCATCGATGTCATCGACCAGAACCGAGTTGCAGTTGGGACGCCCAATATGGTGAGGAGCCAAATGAACTTCAAGAGGCGGTCACCGACATTAAGATTGAAATTAGCAGTCCTCTTGCCTGAGATCAGTTCACCGATTATATCGGTAGACCGATTCGAGATCGACACCATCGTCATTTTCGATGTTGATCGGTAAATTAGTCTAGTTTCCTCACTGTCATTAGATGTTGTCCTCATGGTTCTCCGATCATCGAGATTGTAAATTTTCAGGCGAAGGGCAAAGAAAACAGTAGAAAAAAGATCAAAAGCAGTCACCATAATCAGAATTGTTATCGGAGAAGCTAGAATTGGAGAAATGGAGAAACTGGAGGAGGAGAAGTGAAGCATGAAGGGGATTTCTCATTGGTGTATATATATAGGGCTTGAGTATTTATTGCATGTAAAAACCGAAGCGTATGCATCGGTAACTGAAGAATTAATTGCTTTAACCAAGGCAGGTCAGATAACAAGAAAGATCTAGAATGGGAGAGATCGGGGAATGAGAAGGGACTTGATACTAGAGAGATCGGAAAAGGAGAGGTTCATAATAGGGAGAGCGGAAGAAATAAAGATCGGAAAGCACAGAGGGATTAAAATAACTTTCAATCAACTCTCTTCATAATCAGAGCCGAGTTAGTCAAAGCGTTGCAGGCAGATCAAATCTTCACCACACGCCTTAGTTTTAGAAACGCCTACCTAGCTGACAGACGCCAAAACAGTTATGGCAGTTCTGTACACCTCGATCTCCACTGTTGATCATATTTGCAAGGATGAACCCGGAGCCCTTGGATCAAAAAGTAGACGACAGGATTGGCACTTTTCATTCCCAGCCCTCGGATCCATCTTATAAGGCAAGACCCTGAGTCGTTGGATTAAGAGAAGAAAGGACGGATATTCTGAATGAAATCTCAACCCTCCATTTTGATTCTCTTTAATTCTCAGAAGTCGGATTGTGTCCTTTTGAATCTAAACCCTCCGTCTTCCCTAATGAGATCCTAACCCTTCATAAGGAGCACCTGTTCCCTATAAATACCTGCATGCAATACTGTAGAGGGGACGGGCAAAAAAAATGGTGGTGATTATTGTGGAAAGATTCTGAAATTTGATTCAGTCTTGCTACTTTGCCATTCTAAGCTTTTGAGAAACTTTGGAAATCAGTTTTCTTAAGTATCTTCATTGAAGGAGTTTTTGGACCCTGAAATTCTTCATTTTCAATGTCTGTTCATTACTCTGTGAGACCATTTTCGTCTTCGCCACCCTAACATTAGTATATTAATCTCCAAGCTTAATTACATTCTGACCCGGTTCCCATCGCTTCGACTCAACTGCATTTCGACCTGGTTCCCGTTACTCCGAAGTAAGCATTAGTCTTTCGGCCGTTAGCTTTTAGCTCTGCAATATTTGAGGATTCTGGAGTCATTCCATCCGTTGCCTCAACCTCCCACAGGTAAGTGTACAGACTATCAGTTTGCCAAATACTCATGCTTTATTTTATCTATTTTTATTCTTGAAATTTCTATTATGTTCAGTGGCACTAAAATCCCAAAGTAGATTATTCAAGCCCATAGTTATTTCCCGAGTTTTCTTCTTCTATTCATTCGTAAACTCTATTTATCTCTTCTTAGTTTTCATTTCTTTCAAAAATAGATGTTCTGGTTGTGGACAACCTGTAGGTAATTTAAAAGATATTGGTAGAAGTATCTTAACGTGGAAGTTTTCAAACAAATAAAAATAACAAAAGGATAGTCATAACAAAAGGTCGAATAGTAGGTCAGATGAATAAGTTATGAGGTCAGGCTACAAAATGAGCCCAAAAGATGACATAATGGAGCGGGAATCGAGATACGATTGGGTCTCGGACCAGTAACCAAAAGAGATCGGATATCGCCAGCCACAGAGCTCTGATAAGGCGATCACATAGGTGATCGACGAGAAGTTCAGTCTTGTATCCACCCTCTAGTTATAAGGCTCAGTGGGTTAAGAAAAGCTTTGCGTGGGTTTCACTTTAATTAATTCATTCTTATCATAAATTGGCTTCATCTTCTTCCTCATATCCATGTTGGCCGAACCATGTGTGCTCCCTCTTCCTCAATTTTTACTTCAATTCAAGCTTGAATTTCCTTAGGTTCTCACCATAAAACCCATAGTTCCCATCACTAAACCTTAATATTTCATCTTGGTGAAGAGTTTGGAAGCAAAAAAAAGTAGAGAATTAGAGTTTTGGCAAGCTTGGAATCCACACAAGTGAGGCTAGTGCTAGCTTCACTTTTCTTTTCTTTTCTTTTCTATTATTGAAATTAAGGTTAATTATGAGTGATTTACATGGGAAAGATTGAATTTATGCATGAAAAGAAAGACCTAAATTTCAGCCAGCCTTAGGGGATATGGGATTTTGATGATTTGTTTTGATTTAACTTGCCTACTAGTGTTGTTGGATGAGAATATATATGAATTATGAGTTGAATTGCATGTGATTGCATGGAAATGAGATTATATAGTTAGGGTTTTGAAGGGAAATTTGGGGGTCTAATGATATGATGCCTAATTGATGTTGTTGAGGTTAGATATTAATCATTTGATGAGAATTGGTTGAGTTTTGAAGTTGGTTGTGGTGTAGAATTGGTGAATTGGGAGTGTGTTTTTTGTGTAGGGATTTTGGACCTCTGAGTCCAGTGTGTTTAGGTGGCCATCAGTAGAGCTACATAGCTCCAATTAGTGTGAGGCCAACTGGAGATTAAACCTTAGACATAATGCTAGAAATGGTATGAAGAAAGCTTGCCTAGAAACTGACCATAACATGCCCTAAAATTTGCTTGAATCCGAATGTGGCATTCTGGACCTGGACAGAATGACCATTTGAACAGTGGTCAGTAATTTGAGCATAACTCACTCTAGGAAACCCCAATTGACCTAATTATTGAACCCATGAACTCCTGAAACATAGGAGAACATCTCTTATGAAGAACTTAGAGCCCAGTTTTGAAAGCCCAACCAATTTGCTAGGCAAAGTTGGTCCATCAAATCTGCCTGAACCAAACCTGACCTGGAAATCCTGAATTTTAGGGTACCCGACCAGTTATGGCAAAAATGCCATAACTCAGTCTGCAAAAGTGCAAATACAGTGATTCCGAAGCCAAAATGTACATAACACATAGAACTATAACTTTGATGTTTTGACTAGAACCTAGAACCAAATGCAACTTAGGGAAATTGCAAGAAGAATTCAGGAATTCCCAATCTAGAAATTCCTACACCTGGACAGATTGGCCATTTGACAGCCGGATAGTAAATGAATCATAACTTTCAGTAGAAAAATCCAATTGGGATGAGCCAAACTGATTTAAAAACTTAAGAAATAGAGTCACAATTTTGGTTCAGAAAACTTACTCAAATTTTGAGTATAAGGACCTTAAATATGAATCGTAAAGATTGACCTGAACTTGAAATCCTGGAGGTACAGGGTTCATGAGTCCAGGTTAGTTAAATTGCCATAACTCACCTCACATAACTTGAAATTTAGTGATTCTTGAACCTGTGCAACCATAAGACATAGGAGAACAACTCATATGAAGAACATTAAGCTAAAATATTACTGTAACTTATCCAAATAGCTGGACAAATTTGAGTTTCAGAATCTGCCTTGTTTTGGAATAGGAATTGGTCAATGGACCAGTCCTAGTAAATTGCTACAAAATCTCAAATTGAATAATTCAAAAAGGAAATTAAAGTTAACACATAAAGGAACAACTTCCATGAAGGAAGTATGGTAAAAAAGAATATGTATCTTGACCAGATTGCTAAAGGAATTTATGGCACAAAATTTGGAATTTATGAAAACTTTATAAATTATTTGGAATATGACATTTACTTGACACATATGGTTTGATAAACTCATAAATCATATGAATACCTATTTGGGACTTAGATTCCCATTATGAATGAAAGGAAAATGCTTTGAACATGAATAGTACATGAGTAAAATAATGGAATGATGTAAATACTTAAAAATAGTAATTGCCCTTGTATGCCTAGATCTTAGTGTTGGGTTGGATAGATTGGTATGCTAATAGGGTTTTCATTTATAGTATTGCTTATGGCTTATGCCATTAAGTTATCATGGCTTTCATGCCATTCTGTTATTATGGCTTCTAGCCATTTTGTTACATGATGATGTATATGGCTTTGTGCCCGATTACTACCATGCCATTCTGTTATTATGGCTTTGTAATAAATTGTACATTGATGTAAATTAATGAAATTTGAGTATTTCATATATGAATTGAGCATGAATAGATATATATGGAAATGGTTACATGAACTGAATTTGAGAATGATGATGAGATTATGAATTGAAAGTATATGAATTGATATGAAATATTTTTAAATAGGTGAATAGTATAACTCGCCAAATGCCCATAAACAGGGGGAAACTCCGTCAGCTTCTCCAATTGAAAATTTTGATTTTAAAATATAATTGGGATTTAAATTAATAAGGAATTAAATAAGACATGATAAGGTGCTCTACATTCTTTGCTCGGTTACACTGTAGACCGGGTAAGGGGTGTCACAGTTACACTCCATTTGCTACATGAGTGAGTTTGAAATTTTAATTAATGCTAGAATTGGAGCCCAAAAAAAAAAAAAGATTAAATGATCTGCACCCTAATAGAGGATCTGTGCGCATAAAACAATGGAAAAAATGTAAATTTCTAATTCCAGCATTAATGAGTCAAGTTTGAAAATTCTCCACTATTTAGATATCATAACAACATTAAATGTGCAGTTGGCCTTTAATACAAGGGTAATATAGTAATCTTAAGCAAAAAAAACTTACCAAAATCGAAAGTGGGACTGATATATGAAACGTCAAAAATAGAAAGTGGAACTAGAATATCGAGATAGAGGGAGTAATTTTTTGGAACATTTTTGGATAGTCATTTGAAAATCCATAAAAAAAATTATTGAATTATCCAAAAAATATGAAATTTGTTTTAAATTTATTTATTTTGTTACTTTTAATTTATTTATGTAAATAAATAATTTATTTTATATATATATATATATATATATATATATATATATATATATATATATATATATATATATATTTATATTTATATTTATATGTGTTACTAAAAGTTATGGCACAAATGAGGATGCCCATAAGAATATTCACTCTATAATGGTGAGATAAAGTGATCTAGATGATTCATAATCTGACTAATTTGCCTATAGACCTAAGGATGACTTAAAATGCTCAGTGAAACATATCATTAGGCTAAATGGACTGATTCAAGCCATAATGTGGCAAGGAGGTCAATTGACTGATATAGAGAGATATCAAGCTCTTAGGTCAACTAACCAGAAGAGCATTCTTGATGTGCTATGGCATAAGTTGTGATACATAGTTCTTTTCTATAGTTTTTATTCATGTTTATATTTTCAATTTTAGTCTTTTAGTTAATTTTTGTTAATATTTTGAGTAATTAGTTTCAAATTTATTTTATTTCATTTAATTACTTTTTATTGTTCTATTGCAAGGATTGAGTTGAAAGAGCTTCCTAACAGTGGAAAATTGAAGAAATAGAAATTTTAAAGGTTAAAATGAGTGTTTCAAGCAGTGTAATTAAAGAAATCTCACAACCAAGCCATAAAAAAAGAAAATTTGTGAAGTTATTTTTGGGCAGTGAATCTCATAGCCAAGCCATGAGATTCAGGCCAGGCACATAGCTTGCTTGGGAGATGCCAAGAAGTGCACCTGGGAGAATTAGTAGAGGCACATGGCCTACTTTAGGAAATGGCATTTTCAGCTCTTTTTTCACTCAATCAGCCCTTGGCACCTCAGTAAAAGGATAAGAAGAGACAAGAAAAGAGTTAAGAGTTTTTGTTGGAGGAGGCAGAGGAACAATTTTAGGGTTTTTAACACTCATTTTTTCTCTAAAAATTTGGTGAAAGAAGAAGGCTTTGGGAGATTTGTGGGAGCTTAAAGGAACTTTGGCATCAACGATAGAGTTTTTCTTCTTCTCTTCATTTCTTTTATTATTAGTTTCTTTTATTATCATTTTTAAGAGATAATGTTGGGTTTTAATTTGAGAGATTTTGTTTTTATTTTTGATACCATGAGTGGCTAAATCTTTTAGCTAGGGATTTTGATGTTGCTTAACTTGATGTTATCTAGATTTTGATTTCATTTTCTCTACTTTACTATTAGTTGCTATTTTTGTTTTTGATGGTTTTAGGTATCTTGGCTAAATACTTGAATGATCTTTAGATTTATAATTTATGGTTGGAAAACAATGATTGTGAATTTGATTTTACAGCAACTATCATAGGTTTTTAACTAAGGGTAGGAACTAAGGTTAATTCTATGGGGTTTTAAAAAATTAATCTTAAATCTTAATGGTATAATTGATAGAATAACTCTTTATTAGGAAATAGGGGTTAATTTATTAATTAGAAGATTTGATGATGCCCAGAATAAATTATTAAATATTTTTTTATTATTAACCCTTGCAAGAGTAGTTAAATATGATTATTAGACAAAATTGATTGAGATTGGTTCAAGTGAAATATGATTATTAAACAAAATTGATTGAGATTGGGTCAAGTGAAATCAATATCCCTAGCCACTTTTTACTTGGTTTCAACCCCAAAGTTTTTTTTTTTTTTTTTTGGCTCTTACTAGTTAATTTTCAATTGTAGTTCATTTCATTTTTAGCTCAATTTTAATTTCTTGAATTTAATCCAATTTGATAGTCTAGATATTAGTAAAATTAACATAAATTTTGATAATTAAAAATAATCCTTATGGGAACGATACTTTACTCACTCTTTATTACCTATACGAATTCATGCACTTATGGACCAGTAATAAGTTGAATCATAATATTGCTAGATAAAGGCTATTAGTTCTAGACTTTGTCAAGTAATATGCTGATTAGGTGGCAAGTAAGACTATGTATCGTTCCATTAGACTGTCTATGCAAGATAGTAAGAAACAAAATTTGGTGAGACTGATGTTGCCTATAGTTGACTATAAAATGCCTTTTGACCTATACATGATCTTCTTAATTCTATGCCTTTTCTCGAGATTGCATAGGTTTACACCTCTTTTTTTTTTTTTTTTTGTACTTGTTGTTTTTATGTAATTACCTTTAGACAAGACATGTATATGTATATATGTGTTTTTTTATTGGATATTTCATTGTTAGATATTGAATATAGTATTATTTAATATTTAATTTGAGTAATTTAAGATTACAGTTTTTTACATAATTAATTGTGTTAACCTTATTATAAGTTAGAATTTTAGATGTTGACTGTGAATTTAGTGAACTTTCAATTTCAAATCTAATGCAAAATAAGTG
This sequence comes from Hevea brasiliensis, assembly GCF_030052815.1. NCBI lineage: Eukaryota > Viridiplantae > Streptophyta > Magnoliopsida > Malpighiales > Euphorbiaceae > Hevea > Hevea brasiliensis. The sequence continues at coordinate 82,079,144 of NC_079501.1, forward strand.
TTAGCATAATTAATTATTATCTAGGATATTTATGCTTATGAATTTACGCTTTATTGCATATTTTCTCATATTAGTTTATATTTATATATCAGTATGAATATCCAACATGTCCTAGAAGAGCAAGAGACTCTTAATTTGCCTATTACCTATTAGGGTGATGTGTTGCATGCTTATCTCTTCATTCATCCTTAATAGTGTACTTTCCAAATTAGTTGCTACTACTCCATATGAGTATGGACTAATAGAAAACCCGACTTATGTGTTTTTTGAAATCTTGGGGATATGTTATTTTTGTTCACAATCCTTCTCATAAATATAGAAAATTAGGTCCAAAGGAAAGGGAATGCATCTTTATAAGATACTCAGAACAGTAAAAAAGATATATTTATAGATGAACATGAATAGTAACACAATAACTGAATTTGTATCACGAGATGTCATATTCTTGGAGAATGACTATCCTAGATAGGGCGAGATAGGTTAAAATCTATATCTATATAAATTTGTGGACCATAATGATTCTGTTGTGCAACCTAAAATGGATTCTTTTATGAGTGAGAGTATTTTACCTGTCGATGAATTAGTTCCCATTGATAGTGAAATACCATATGTAGTAAATCCATCTGATATTATTGGTCCTAGTGGGAGTAACATGAATATTGACAAGTCAATTTATCAATCTCAACCATGATTATCGATTTGTATGCATGTTCCTTGTAGTCATTTTGAGGTCGAAGGCGAAGCATTTATAGTTACTCCACGAGATAAAAAAAAAAAAAAGGTGATTATATGTACATCCCTCACGTGCCTTGACAAGCACGAATAGATTATGACAATGGAAGAAGAGATAGATTTTATGAAATCAAACCAAGTGTGGGAATTGGTTAATTTATCAAGAGAAAGCAAAAGGGAAAAGGGAGAAAATGGGAAAAGTCCCTTATGCTAATGTAATTTGTAATTTAATGTATGCTATCTATGATGTATACTGGACCTAATATCTACAATGTTGTTAGGCTGGTTAGTAAACCCTAATATACAAAAAAATCAAGCGTTGCAATGTTTTGTATCAAGACTTATATCTAATGCAAGTGGCCATTTCTTTATTTAGTACAAAGAGTTATAAAAACACTAAAACACTAAAAAAATGAAAAAGATTGCTAGTGTGTGCATTGTTTCTCTTCATAAAGGAAAAGAACAAGAAGTCTTGCATAAGTTTTTAGTGCATTGGATACACTTGGATTTGGTCCTAAGTTGATAACTTTTATCGTAAGGAGTATTTTAATTCTACAATTGTAAGGTATACACTTAGACTGTGAATTAATCTATGTAGTTCATGATTAACATGTGATTACATGGTAGACTAGTAAAACAAATATGGATCCTAGGGTAAATGCATGATCATGGGTTAGAATCATGTAATTTTGTTTTTTCAAAATGCAACAAGAAGAAAATTAGATGACAAAAGGCAAACATTTATTTTTCCTGGTATTAGTGATGAGTCAAAAGCTTACAAATTATTCAATCCTATTACCAAGAAAATTGTTATTAGCCAAGATGTAATTTTTTATGAAGAAGCAACTTGGAATTGGAGCAATAATGGTCTACCAATTGGATGTAAATTCGGAATTTTTACATGGAGAATTACAAGAACAAGTATCTATTGAACAACCTCCTAGCTATGTGAAAATTAGTGAAGAATGGAAATTTATAAATTGAAAAAGGCTATATATGTATTAAAACATGTACCTACAGCTTGGTATAGTTGCATAAATGCTTGTTTTCAAAAGGAAGTTTTCCAAAAATGCTCATATGCATGAGGATGTTTTGATTTATATGGGAAATGATAGAGTCCTATAAGAATTTTAAAAGTTCCATGATGCTTAAATTTGATATGTTTGATCTTAGATTGATGCATTATTTTCTTTGCATAGAAATAGCGCAATATGTTGGTAGAACATTTATTTCTCAAAAGAAATGTGTATGAGAAATTTTAGACAGTTTTCAAATGAGAAATTGCAATCCTACTGCATACCATCAAATATTGGGTTGAAGCTTAATAAAAATCTTGAAGGCAAGAAGATTAATAGCACTCTCTACAAACAAATTATAGGAAGTTTTATGTATATGACTACAATAAGGCCAAATATTATATATGTTGTAAGTCTTATTAGCAAGTACACGGAAAACCCAAAAGAATTACATTTTCTAGCTACTAAAAGGATCATTCGATACCTAAAAGGTACTGTTGATTTTGGGTTGTTCTACAAGAAAAGAGAAAATAAGATTTGATTGGGTATTCTGATAATGATTATGGTGGAGATATAAATGATTGGAAGAGCACTTCCGGATATGTCTTCATGCCAAGTTCAGGGGTTGTTTCATGATCATCAAAGAAGCAACCAATTGTCACGTCATCAACAAATCAAGATGAATTTGTTGCTACAATAACTTGTGCTTGTCAAGTTATTTGGTTGAAGAAAATTGGTTAAAGAGTTGCATTTCAGGCAAGAAGGAGCCACTGTAATTTGTTGTAATAACAATTCATTAATAAAAGCTCTTTGAAATTCCTGTTCTACATGTTCGAAGCAAACATGTGGATGCGAAATATCATTTCATGAGGGATCTCACAAACATGGAGTTACTGATTTAATTTTCTGCAGAAGTGAACATCAGATTGCTGATATTCTAATCAAATCCCTTAAATTTCCTGCATTCTAAAAGTTCAAAAACTTGTTTGGCATTTATACTTTTGATGTTTAAATTTGAGGGATGATGCTTAGAAGATATGCTTAAACTGAATGTTACATGTGGAAAATTAGTTTAAGGGAGGGATTGTTGAATAAATTAGTGATTTGTTTTCTATTTAAGTTTGTCCTACTCCTTAGGATATTCAATTGCTCTGTTAATATTTACCTAGTCTATAGGAGTCTATTAGTATTTGCTATGTTAGTTCCTTTTTTATGCATTGGACTTTTACATATAAGCCTATATAACGGCTATATGTTGGGTCAATAAAATATATATATAGACAAGTCTTTTTTGCTGTTCTCTTATGCTTTTAGTAAAAAGCTTTCTCTACTCTTTGTCAATGACAAAGTCATGCTAACTGCCTATGTTCTCTGATAGAGTTCCTAGTTGTATAGAACTCGTGTAACATATTGTAATTACCCTTATCCTTATAATATCCGTTATAATCTTCCTTTCCCATGTAAACTCTACTTCCTGTGTTCTATCTATATATATATCAGTCTCATAATCAATGAATACAGCGAGGTTTAACCAATCACAGTAAGGTCTTATATTCTCAACCCTAGGGGAGACATCAACCAAACCTCCCTTACTCATGGACAATCTTTGAGGACATAGAGTACAAATTCCTTTTATCCATTTTGGCTATTACACATCACCACTAGAATGAAAATCCCTTGATGAGATAACACTAGATTACAGGAGATTAATTAGTTGCCAAATAATTTTTCAATTTACCTCCTGAGAAAAATAGGTGCATACAAAAGAGGGAGATCACAAATAGGTATGAGCCACATACCAACATGAATGCACATAATAGATCACATTACTTATAACTAACTAGAAGAACAAATCACTGAAGAGACTATAGCTTATCGGCAAACTTAAGGTCGTCAACTCTTGCTTAAGAGGAAGACCTAGTATATTAAATCTGCACACCATTGTTTCATACCATCCTCAATAAGAACATCAACTGAAGCATCGATGATAAGAAGTTGGGAACTAATTGCCTTGTAGGATACAACCCTGATAGCCAATTATCATACCGGGTATGTTTCGATTTACCATCTTCCACTTGCCAGCACAATCCCTTCTTTAACATCTCTTACCTCCTACCAAATATTACGTTAGATATAGCTAGGTTTAGAATCCATTTGTAAAAATTTAGTCTTTGACTATAATTATATCCTCCGTCTAAATTGAATAAATTATCAAAATATAAAAAAAAAAAACCTAGAATAAGCATAATTAATTTACTATTTAATCTTTGAGATCTGACAAAATTAATGAGTTAGTACTTTTATATTTTTTTAAATACTCTAGTGAAATTTCATTAATACCCTATGGTAATAAAAATAATTTTTTAAATAAAATAGGATTTCTGGATAAACATTATTTTTCCTAAGAATTCTTTTGAAAAAAATTTCAAAGAAAAAGCCTTTTCAAAAAAATTGTTTAGGTCAAGTTTTTTCATAAAAAAAATTTTGAAACAGTACAGTCCTCATTGCATGTCTAGTGAAGGATAAACCCTCATTGCGATTGAAATTGAAAATTGAGGCCTAATATACTGGAATTATCAATAAAACTTGTTCTAATTTATAGTTTATCCAATATTCTAAAAAACGAAATATAATTTATCCTAAAATTGTCTATTTCAAGGAATCAACCAGACAGAATCCGGCCATAACTTAGACCATCGAATGAGGAGTTCTCAACTCACTCGACCTGTAATCACAAAATATACAAATTTTGGAAGCTCAACTCACCCTTACAATCCTTAATCAATCAATGAAGTCTAATGGGAGCTCAGCTTCCTCATCCATCATAAATATCCATTCTATTCAACATACATGCATAATATTATGTTTACAATTTCAAAATAACAATCTTTTACCATTCCCAAACCAAATAAGATAATCCTAGCACATGCAAAATTTTAGAGTTCAAATTAACAACATAAAATATTGATGTAGTAGCTAATGGACCTGCGAGGAAGGAAGCATGTTAAACTCAAGAAAAGAAAAGCCCTCCTTTAACCTGAAAAAATGAGGTGAACAGGAATGAGTATATGACTCATAGAGTAAGATATTGATTTTACATAGAATTTCTATAACTATCTAAGTCTAGTGCATCCCTAAGAATGAAATGCAACATCTTCACACAATTCAAATAAGTCAAGTCATAATCACACCAAAGGTAATCTGGAGCACTCACACACCTGTGTGTCAAATCTATACTCACACATATATATATGAGAGATGATCCTCTATACAGCTCTCTTAGTTCCAACCTCTGCCAGCGAGGTCAACTCAAAGCGGAACTTTCTCTTAATATCCAAATGTAGGGGCTAGCGAGATCAACTCGAGCCATGCTTAACTTGACTTATCCATAATAAGGATCGAGTCCCAGCGAGTCAAGCTCCAGCCGGGTCTACACGCCCTACCCATATTCATATACACAGCACATGCACACCAACTCACACACGTAGCTCCAGATTGCCATAAAGCAACAACCACAGCATGCCATCAAATATAATGCAATACAAGGCATGCCTAGCAATTAACTATGTACATATATCTATAAGTGATGCATGAACATGCCTTGAATACATAATAATATTTAAATTATAAGTAAAATCAATATATACTCATAGTATTTCGCAAGCCATTGTGGCGGCTGGGCGGAGGAGGAAGGTTGGCCCAGCTCACCTAAACAATTACATTACAAACTGATTAATATTAACTTAAAACAAAACTTTAAAAGAGTCAAAGACAGCCTAGGTTTTACCGAAAATTCGACAGAGTTTCCCCTGTACTTAGGACCTACTCAAACTGCAAAAGAGCTCAAATAACACGTCTAATCATACACCTCAATCCATATCCCATCAACATCACATGGCCCCTCCTGAGCTCTCCAAACCAGGTAATACTCACAAAATTGAAAAATTATGTTTTAGTCCCTAAAACTAATATTTTATAAAAATCATTCAAACGAGCTCTAAAATTTCTAAATTTTTTCCCTACGGTCCTTAACAATATTATAAAACTAATGTAAAAGGAATTATAATTTTCTAGCTACCCTTGAATATTTTATGAATTTTTATTTTAAACTAGGCACTAAGTAAATGAAGAAACATAAGGTTTGGGTTTACCTACGCCAATTCTGGTGCTTGGAACGCGCCCGGTGGATTTGCAAATGGTGGCAAGGACTGCAATTCCAATTCGATTCTGAAACAGCTTCGGCAGCTTATCTGTTCTGCTCGAAATTGTAGATCTAGGTGCCGGTTGAATTTCCACTAAACGAAGGTGAAGCCCATATTACCAAGGGTTAGCTTATAATTTTTACAAAATTAAATAAGCTCATTTAAAGTCCAAAAAAATACTACAAAGTTCGTAGGACCCACTAAATTTTCAATGTCAGAAAATTTTAAAATTTATATTACTGCGAAGCTCTCGTCGAGTGGAGCACACCGATACTCTCGAAATTTTCTTGGGGTTCTCGGTTTGAGAGAAATTTAGCCTAAAAGTCAAAATGGGCTAAAACTTCCTAGCTAAAATTAGACAATCCGCTCAATGAAAATTTTGATCTTGGTGTCTATGAAAAGCTCTCGAGGAGTATAAGATATTTGGGACAAAACCCGATCCGATTGGTGGTCGGATCGGCCAGATTTGGCCTTGGAAGTTTAAGCATCATGTGACACATGGGGGTGGTGTGTCAGTGACTGGGGAAGGGAGGGGCAGTGGTCGGCCGGCAAGGAGAAAAGAGAGGAGAGGGAAATTGAAGGGGAAAGGAGGAAGGGTTGCACGCGAAAATTCTAAAAAAATTTTAAAAAACTCAAAAAAAATTCGTGGAGTCTAAATATATTTTTAAATTTACCACGTGGTCTTTAAATTAATTTTTAAAAATTAATGAAATATATTATCTTAAGAAAATCAAACCCAATTTTTAAAATTCGAAAAATTTCAAATAAATTTCCATAATATTTAATATAATAAAATGCTAATATTTACATATAAAATAATTATTTAAAACTTAGGGGTGTTACATTCTTCCCCCCTTATAGAAAATTCATCCTCAAATTTTACACAAGGCAGAATAGAATTACAGGATTACATATTGAACAAGTATAGGTACTTGCTGCGCATGTCCTGCTCTGACTCCCAAGTGCATTTTTCCACTGACTGGCTCCTCCACAAAACCTTAACCATAGAGATCTACTTTGACTGCGACTGTCTCATCTGATAGTCCATTATGGCTATTGTCTGCTCCTTGAAGGTTAAGTTTTAAATCAAATCCATTGTATTAGGTTGCAGCTTATGGGAAGGATCAGGTGTAACATCCTCACTTTAGCTAATTCATACAGTCTACTATTCCGGTGGCAAATGTTGGTCCGGGCAGCTAGAATGTTTGAAATAATAAATAGATTAGAGTTAGGAGTTATAAAGAAACTAAATAATGCTCATAAAAATCAAGGAAAAATTTTAGAAACCAAATACACTAAGGTTAAACAAGCCGAAACCCCGAGGATGAGTAACCCGAAGGGGAAGTGATAGTGAAGGCCGTTAGCAACCCTAAACACGGGGAAAAAATTATAAAATAATTTTTGGGACTCCAGAGAAGGGTTATTGAGATTCTTATGGCATTAGAATGCCAATAAAATGCTTAGAAAAATTTTTCTATTGGTACACACAATTTTGGCTCGTTAAGCCAAATGGAGGGCATTTTGGTCTTTCGTCTTCAGAGATGATTTTTGGCCAACTTTTCAAGTTAAATAAATAATTTATATAACATAAAATATGAATAAATGTTGTTAAAAATTTAATTGAAATTAAATAGACAAGAAATAGAGAGAAAATGAAAGAAAATAGAATTATGACATCATCGTGATGTCATTAAAAATCTCCCAACCAATCTAATGTTGACACATGGCATAAACTTATTTAAAAGAGACAAAATGGGCTGAAAAATGAAAAAAAAAATCAGAACTCCTTCTTCTTTCTTCTTCTTGCCGTCACCCATACCCACCATAGCCAACCTTAGCAAGCTTTTCAAAGCTTGATTTTCCTAACTTTTACTCAACAAAACCCTAACCTAGCAACACAAAAAAGTGTTCTTACACCTTGGAGAATCTTTTGGGAGCAAAAAGAAAGGAAAAAGAGGAACCCTAGCAAGTGGGAAATCTCACTCCATTAGAGGTTTGTGACCTAACCTTGGATTTCACCTTAAATTTACGTTTAGGGACTTTGAATGAGTGTAAATTACAAAGAAAATTTGTTGAATATCATTTGTATGCCATCCCTAAATTTCAGTAGCCTTGGTTAGGGTATGCTTGTGATGAGTTTTATGGAGCTAACATGCTATTATGGCTGCCCTTAATGTGTATCTCTTAAGTGAATTGATGAAATGCAATGATAATGCATGATTTGTAATGTTTGAGTTAGAGTTTGGGGTGAAAAATGAGACTTTGATCATGTGACAATGAAAGTAGGTTTTAATGGTCAATTAGTGACCATTTGGTTCTGTTTAAATCAAAAATGAAGTGAATGGTGTAGTGGGATTGGAGTTTGGTGTGGCTGTCCTTGGTGACTTGCAGGACTGGGCATGAGTCCAGCAGGTTTGGGCAGCAATAACTAGAATTGTAGAGGTTTAATTGGTGCAAGGCCAATTGGACATGAAACTAGACATATAATTGCAGAACTTTGGTGAAGAAACCATGCCCAGAAAACCAAACCAAGTTGACCAAAAGATTGCCCTAATCTGGGTGACCTGCATTCTGCCTGGGCAAAATGACCAAATGAACAGTGTTTAGTCATTTGGCCATAACTCAATGTAGAAAGGTCCAATTGACCTGAAATTTTACCAGCAACAATTTGAGATATAGACCAACAACTTTCATGAAGAAACTTAACCCAAATTATAACCATAACATATTCAAAAAGTGACCTAAAGCCACTGCTCCTAACACTGTAGATTTGGTCAGTCCATAAATTCTGGAAAAATTGCAATCCGGCCAGTTATGGTTTTTGGGCCATAACTTGAGCTACAAAACTCCAAATGGAGTGATTCAAAAAAAGAAATGCAACTAGACAAAATAAGGAACAACTTTCATGTTGATCATTTTGTCAAATTTCCACTGCAAAAATGACTAATGGAACAGTAAATACAAAGCATGAAAATTGAAAATTCTGTCCAATTAACATTAAGTTTAGAAATGGTATTGGTAACCAATACCAACAAATTTAGAATGCAAAATGTGGTATGTTGGGAGCATTAGAACCAATGTACCTATTATCAATGCAAAAGTCAACATTTTTAGTTGACTAATGAAATGAATAGTAGCCATAAAATTTCAATTTCAAAGAATTACATAAATTAAAAGTGTTAAATGCCCTAGTAGGCCTGATGTGATTGGTTTGGATAGGTTGGCATGCCAATAGGGTTCTATTAGCAATACTGCATATGGCTTCATGCCATTCTGTGTTTCATGGCCTTCCATGCCATTCTGTGATAAAATAGCCTTTGGCTATGTTGATTGAGATAATATACTTGGGTTTTATCCCTGATGATTATTACAGCTTATTAGTCGCATTACATGTACACCGGGAGACACAATGTGACCGATGGTGTGATGGTCTGAGGTACTTAGTACCCAGTGCCAGTTTACCCATTTATCCAGTCCAGTCAACTAGTATGGGTTACTCGGGCAATGATAATAAACCTTACCAAATTTTAATCGAATAATACTGCAATAGATATCAGAAATTAAGTCTACCCAAAAATGAAATTATACATTCTGCATATTTATTTTATTTTATTTTATTTTATATTGTCACCACTAAGCAGAATTGCTTAGCGCGTCGCTTTTGCCACGCGCAGGTACTGGAGACCTAGTTGGGGAGCCCAGCAGACATCAGACCGGGTGAACTTTCAAACCTGCATCCGGAGTCCAGAGTCACCTCACATCTGCAGTGCATATAGTAGGACATTAGGACCTTGGGGTAGCACTTTGTATTTTGCATTTTGTATTAGTTTGGATTGTAACTATAAACTCTTGTAATTATGTAATAATGTAAATATATGAAATTTCATATTATTGAAATTTTTTGTATAATGTATGTTGATAAATGAAATTTTGAGAAATATTTCTGAATGAGCTTCCAGTGATGATTTGAACAGAAAAGAAAAATTTCTAAAAATAATATTGAGATTTTGAGATTGAGTTGAGATATGTGAGTATAATGGAGTTTGGATTTGGAAATTATATTGGAAGTGTTTTTAAATAGGTTCACAAGAACTGTTTTTCCAATTTATAGACGGCACTCTGTCGGATTTTCTATAAAAATTTTGAAAAAATTCAGATTTATCAAAAATTGTAAATAAATGAATTAAAAGGGATAAATTGTAATTAAAATATGAATTGGTGCTCCGGCACACTGAGTGGCATAACTTGCTCGGCTACACTGTAGCCGGGTAAGAGGTGTCACATTTAGTGGTATCAGAGTATCGGTTTAGGCATTTCTGGGCCTAGATAGAGTGCATACCATTGCATTGCATTTATAAGTGTTGAGGTGACACTGATGCAGATTTGTTTGTTTTCTTATTTTGAATAGGATATGGATCCTGCTTTGCAAAGAGTAGTTGATGAAGAGGTGGAGAGTCGTGCTCCACCTAGGGCTGAATCTGGGGGCAGGGGAGAATTTGCTCCACCAGCAGCTGAGGCACCTGCCCAACCTCAGTTTGCGCTATTTCAGCAAATGACTGAATTCCACCGGTAAATGATAGGGGCAATTCCACCACCACAACCACAGCCACAACCTCCACCAGCACCACAGAAGTCCCATCTGGAGAAACTGCGAAAACATGGGGCTATAGATTTCTTTGGGAAGAGGGAGGATGATCCCATGATCGCAGAAAACTGGTTGGATAGAACCATCAGTCTTTGAAAGCGACTTAAGCGCACCCCAGGCGAGAATGGAGGGTCTTTGTGTCTCTACTTCAAGATGATGCATATCAGTGGTGGGACACAGTAACCAGTGAGGTGCAACCGGAACGGATCACCTGGGAATTCTTCCTCACAGAGTTCATGAAGAAATATGTTAGCAAGGTGTATTTAGAAGAGTGAAGAAGAGAATTTATCAGTCTGAGACAGAGACAATTGTCAGTGGCAGAGTATGAGCGTGAGTTTGTCAGACTGAGCCGATATGGGAGGGAGATAGTCCCTACAGAGGCAGAGAGGTACAGAAGGTTTGAAGAAGGACTCAATGACAATATCAAAGTTATGATAACAGCATTGGAGATCATAGATTTTGCTAAGCTAGTTGATGCTGCATCAAAAGTGGAAAGGGTCCGAATAAATGAACAAAATAGAAGGGAAAGACAGCAGAAGAGGGGTTCGGGTCAGTCCAGTACATTTTCTGCTCCTAGTAAGAAGAGTAAGGGTCCTCCTGCTTAGAGTTCAGGACCACCATAGGGTCAGGGTCAATCTCAGGGGCCCAGACCACAGTTCACACCTAGGAGAGGTCAGTCCACACCATCAGTGGGCAGCTCTCCAGGGACGGTGTTTAGGGGACCAGCTCCAGCATCTTCTGCCTATCCGTACTGCCAGAAGTGGCATAAGGGGGATTGTTGGCGAGTGACTAATGCATGCTTATGGTGTAGATCTACAGAACATCAGATCAAGAATTGTCCAAAGAGGACTACTACAGTTGCTCCAACACAAGCTGAGAGACCTGCTCCTACACCACAAAGGGGTAGGAAGCCCAGTAAATTTGAGGCAGCTGGTCCATCACTGAGGCCTGCATTCGAGTCAGCTGAGAGGCCAGACACTAGAGTACCTGCCAGGGCCTATGCCATCAGAGCTCAAGAGGAGCAAGATGCCCTGGATGTCATTAGGGGTACGTTTTCCCTCTACAACACTTCTGTGCATGCATTGGTGGATCAAGGATCCACTCATTCCTAAATTTGCATCAAACTACCCATAGAGAGGGGAGTTCCAGTAGAGGAGAGTGATCAAGACATTTTGGTCACAAATCCACTAGGCCACAGTGTGGTAGTGAATAAGGTGTATAAAGGTTGCCCGTTAAGGATTTAGGAGTATGAATTCTCAGCAAACCTAATTGAATTGCCCTTCCATGAGTTTGACGTGATTTTGGGTATGGACTGGTTATCACGTCATCAGGCAATAGTTGATTGCAAATTGAAAAGGATTTCTCTGAAAACTTATGAGGGTAATGAGATCACTGTTGTGGGTGAAAGGACAGATTTCCTGTCCAATGTTATCTCAGCCACAGTTGTAAGAAGATTGATGAGAAAAGGCTGTGAAGCTTACCTAGCACACATGGTTGATACTAGGCAGGCTAAGCCGAACTTGTGTGATATACCCACAGTAAGAGACTTCCCAGATGTATTTCTTGAAGAATTGCCTGGTTTATCACCAGAAAGGGAAGTCGAGTTTGCTATTCAGGTAATGCCGGGTACAACACCAATTTCAATTGCTCCTTATAGGATGGCACCCACTGAATTGAAGGAGTTGAAAATTCAATTGCAAGAGTTACTCGATAAGGGGTTCATACGCCCTAGTGTGTCACCATGGGGAGCTCCGGTGCTGTTTGTGAAGAAGAATAATGGAACCTTGAGATTGTGTATTGATTACCGGCAGTTGAACAAGGTAACTGTGAAGAATAAATATCTATTGCCCAGAATTGATGATCTGTTTGATCAGTTGAAGGGAGCCAGTGTATTTTCAAAAATTAATCTCAGATCAGGGTATCATCAGTTGAGGGTAAAGGATGCAGATGTGTCAAAAACTACATTTAGAACCCGGTATGGGCATTATGAATTTCTAGTGATGCTGTTTGGGTTAACAAATGCACCAGTAACATTTATGGACCTTATGAACCGTATCTTCCATCCATATTTAGATCGGTTTGTAGTGGTTTTTATTGATGATATTATGGTGTATTCCAAGACCAGGGAAGAACATGATGAACATTTGAGGATTGTTCTGCAAACCCTGCGAGAAAAGAAGCTGTATGCTAGGCTGTCCAAGTCTGACTTCTGGATGAGTGAAATCTCCTTTCTTGGACACATTGTATCAGCAGAGGGGATTAGAGTGGATCCCAAAAAGATAGAAGCAGTGATGGAATGGAAGCCTCCTAGAAATACAACTGAGGTCAGAAGTTTCTTGGGGCTAGCTGGGTATTATAAAAGATTTGTGAAGGGGTTCTCTCTTATAGCTGCTCCAATGACCAAGTTGTTGCATAAGAATGTGAAATTTGGCTAGAACGACAAGTGCCAAGCCAGTTTTGAGAGGCTAAAGGCTATGTTGACAGAAGCACCACTGTTAACACAGCCAGTGTCAGGGAAGGACTTTGTGGTCTACAGTGATGCCTCTCATAATGGGCTAGGGTGTGTATTGATGCAAGAGGAGAAAGTGGTCGCCTATGCTTCCAGGCAGTTAAGGCCACATGAACAAAACTACCCTACTCATAACTTGGAGTTAGCAGCAATTATCTTCGCACTGAAGATATGGAGGCATTACTTATATGGTGAAAAATGCTACATCTATACAGACCACAAGAGTCTAAAATATTTGCCAACCCAGAAGGAGCTCAATCTTAGACAGAGGCGATGGATTGAGTTCCTAAAGGACTATGATTGTGTGATAGATTATCATCCTGGGAAGGCAAATGTAGTTGCTGATGCTTTAAGCAGGAAGTCCATCACAGCTTTAAGATCACTCAATGCCTGTTTGTCCTTAGCTCAAGATGGAGCTATTTTGGCTGAGTTGCAAGTGAGACCAAACCTGCTACAACAGATACAAGATGGGCAGAGGGCAAATGAAAAATTAATGGCCATTGTGGGAAAAATTCCAGAGGGAAAGAAAACTGAATATGAGGTGAAAGCATATGGGTGTCTGTATTACAGAGGAAGAGTGTGTGTACCAGATAATGGGGAACTAAAGACTAGTATTCTGAAAGAAGTATACACTAGTGTTTATGCTATGCACTCGGGAAGCACGAAAATGTATAATGATTTGAAGCCTCATTATGGGTGGCCTGGTATGAAGAGGGATATAGCTGACTATGTGACTAAGTGTTTGACATGTCAGCAAGTTAAAGCAGAACATCAAGTTCCATCAGGATTGCTACAACCTATAAGCATACCTGAATGGAAATGGGACCGGGTCACTATGGATTTTATTAGTGGTCTACCTTTCACCCAAAAGAAGCATGATGTAGTGTGGGTGATAGTGGATAGATTAACGAAGTCAGCACATTTTCTGCCAGTTCGGACTGACTACTCACTAGAGAAGCTAGCAGAATTGTATATCAGTGAGATAGTTAGACTGCATGGAATCCCACTTTCCATCATATCTGACCGAGACCCAAGGTTTATATTGAGATTCTGGAAAAAGTTACAAGAAGCCTTGGGCACACAACTCCATTTTAGCATGGCTTTTTATCCCTAGACGGATGGATAGTCAGAACGAGTAATCCAAGTAAACCTAAGAACTAATTGAATTTTCATAGTTAATAAATTGAAATGATAGTAACAATGTGAATTATGTGATAGATCCTGGAGGATATGCTAAGGAGTTGTGTCATTGAGTTTGAGGGGAGTTGGGATAGATACCTCCCACTGGCAGAATTCGCATATAACAATAGCTACCAAGTTAGCATTCAAATAGCTCCGTATTAAGCACTATATGGGAGGAAATGTAGAACCCCAGTGTGTTGGACTGAATTGGGTAAAGATAAGTTGGTAGGACCAGACCTGGTGAAACAGACTGAGGAGAAAGTGAAGATAATCAAAGCTAACCTAAAGGTTGCCTTAGATAGACAGAAATCATATGCTGACTTGAAGAGAAAAGAGATAGAGTATGCAGTTGGCGATAAAGTGTTTCTCAAAGTCTCGCTGTGGAAGAAAGTACTGAGGTTTGGGAGAAAGGGTAAGTTATGCCCTAGGTTCATTAGCCGTATTCAATTTTAAAATAATTAAAAATATTATTAACCAAACTTTTTAGCTGATAATTTTTTCCAAAATTAAAATATAATTGATATTTTACCAACTAAATCAACTTAGTCAATAAATAGTAATTATTTGCCCTCATTAATGACCAATATCTCCAAATACAAACTAAATTTACCAACCAATTTATTGTTGGTATTAAATTTTAAAAAATTAAAAATACTACTAACCAAATGTTTTAGTTAGTAATTTTCTAAAATTAAAATATAATTAATAATTTACCAACTAAACTAATTTAATCAGTAATTACCGGCTAAATTTCAATTGGTAAATAATAGATATTTGCCCTCCTTACATACAATCTAGTGACAAGAATATTGACTAACTAAAAATATAATTAGTCATTATATTATTCAACTCAAATTCGATCAGTGATTAGTTAGTAACGAAAATTATCAACTAATTTTTTTTATATTTAATCGGCAATTTTAGTCGTTATTTTTTAATTTCTTATAGTGTGTTAACGGTATCAATATGTGACATTTGAAATAAAAAATTTTAATGTCCACATCCCATTTTATAACCAATACAAGATAACGCAATAATATAAAATCTCACTATACTAATTTAATAAATAAAATTTTATAATAATGTGGTAAAGTACAGGTTTTATTTTTTTTTTAATATATATAGTATAAGACTTACTATATAAGTACACACATCCAGCCAATTGCTTACTGAACAGTGGCCTTGCAATGGTTACACACACACACACACACGCGCACTCAAAGAAATCTCACTGATGTGGGATAGATCCAAGACTAGAAGTCTCACACAATCAACATGAGAACCTATTGTACCACGCGAACACAGATCAATTTTCTTTTTTTGAATATATATATATATATATATATAATATAAGATTTACTATACAAGCACACACGTCTAGACAATTGCTGACTGAATGGTGCCCTTGCAACGGTTATACACACACATACCCAAAGCAATCTTACCGATATGGGACAGGTCCAAGATTAGAAATCTCACACAATCAGCATGAGCTTATTGTACCACGCAAATAGATCAATTTTCCTTTTTTGAATATATATATATATATATATATATATATATATATATATAGATATATAGTATAAGACTTCCTGTAAAAACACGCACATCTAGGCAATTGCTGACTATACAAGTACAGGTTTTTTATTAATAAAAGGAAAAAAATTTTCAATTAACTTAATGCCATGAACCAACTTACATGCAATATATTAATTTGTGATTTAACTTTAAATAAAATTTTCATTCACTCATATATTTTGAAGATTTATTATTATATCATATTTTTTTATTTATTACAACCAATTAATGATTAAATTAATATTATGTGTTAATTATTATATGAAATATAACATATAACCTTTTCATAAAAATATGATTTTATTAAAGATATAATAATTTATGAATTAATAAATATTTTTATTTGCATAATTAATTAAACTAACATTTATTTAAATTTAAATAATAATATTTGTTATTTAATATATATATATATACACACACACACACACGTGAATGATGTGAAAAAAAAATAATGAAACATAAATATAATGAAATAATTATAACAAGTCTGCGATATCAATTTTAACAATAGTTTGACAGCTGGAATATGAAAAATAAATAAATAAGGCTTTCAAAGCTTGGATAAATTTTAACAACTATCCATGAACTTATGTGGTTGTAACATTATAATCTTTCAACTTTAAAATGTAACATAAAACTCTCTCAACTTTTAAATTTTGCACAGTAAAATCCCTCTAACTTCCAATAACTGATATGAACAGATCCAGCGTGGCGTTTAGTCAGCATTTTCTCTCTTTTTTTATGTAAAGTGTAAAATTATTCTCTCTACACATGAAAAATTATTTTCTCTATAGAAAGTAGAAGGATTCAATTTACACATAGCTTGAGAAAGAAAAGAGAAATGATGACTAAGCGTTACGCTGGAACTATCCAGGTCAACGTCTAACTAGAAAACCGGTGATTGGAGATTGGAGGGATTTTACTGTATAAAATTTGAAAGTTGAGGAGGTTTTATATTACATTTTTAAATTAAAGGACTGTAGTGTTACAACTATATAAGTTCAAGGATGGCTATTAAAATTTACCCTTCAAAGCGGTGGGCTCAAAAAAACTTAAGGCCAGGCAAATGAAGCCAACACTTTCACTGAAAAAAGTTGCTTTCTATTGCTATTCATGAAAATTTATTATGGATACGAACCTGTATAATAAAAAATAAATGAGTCAGAATGAGTCAGAGATTCATCAAGTATAGACCTGGTGAAAACGTTTCGACGCTTAAGTTAGAGCTAATATGAGATAATAGTGTATCAGATTGATTAGGGTGAAGAACATATCTTCATAGATGATTTGATCTAGATAATGATTGGTTATGGTAAGTTAACTATTTAATTATATAAATATTATTAGCTAGAATAATTATAGAATTATATTTCTATTTATAGTGCATAATTATGGGCATTGCTATATTTGGCAATTTACCAAGATTGTTTACCTTTAATCAAGATTCTTCTCTTTTATTAAGTGGGTCTTATAATGGTTGAACCGATTGAACAAATCTCATGACTGAACTATTAAATATAATTAGCCTCATGGACTATCGAAAAACCCGAGTTACGAGATTAATTATACATATTTTGGAGAGCTATATCATTTGTTCCCTTCCACCGCCCCCCCCCCCCCCCCCCCCCCCCCCCCTTCGTGTACGAATCATTAGGTTCGTTTAGATGTCAAAGCATTGGTTATCACTCTAAAAAATTTTTTAAGTGTAGACTATGGTCTTGATAAACTTGATAATGGTAGAATTTTCGCTTTAGGTGGATTTGCACATTCGATTTGCTTAGTTTGATAAACTATTCTTTAGGTGGCTTGCATCGCTTTAGGCGGATTTGCACCTTTAATTTACTTACTTGATGGACTATCATTTTAGATGGGGTAAGTTTACTTCTTTGATTTTGATTCAAACCCCATCAAGATTATTAAAAAAAAAAAAAACTAATAAGAAAATAAATTGTATATTTTTGGATAAAATTTATTTTGTATTTTTAAATATTATATATATAACTATTCATATTTACAAATAAAAAAAATATAAGAAGGTATATTATTAACTATTTTAATTTTTTTGAACATATATATTATAATTACAAAAATAAGTAAAATAAAAAAAAATTGCGTGTATTTACAAATAAAAGAAAAAAAAAATTAAAAGATGCAAATTATTAAACCCTTAAAGTTTTTTTACCTCTATGTTTAACAATCCCCAACATAATCTTATTCATCATTTGTCCCTGTTGTGCCTTGACTTATAAAGTCATCATCAGCAGTTTAAAACTGCCTATGTGCAACTTTGGCCCAATCATCAACACATGCTTTATGCTTCCAATGATTCTAAATTTAAAATATATCATGTCTCATCTGTTTTTTTTCCTCATATTAAAAGATTGTTCACCTACAACTGTTGAAATAGATGGCACAGGCACTTCCTTTTTGCAATATTGAATAAAACTAAAAAAAAATGAGACTCATGT